>NC_056736.1:395641054-395717249 GCF_019279795.1 Protopterus annectens
AGCTTTTCTTGAATGCACAGAGCTCTCTTGTAGCAGAGTTAACTTCAAGTCCTAGAACTATTCAGCTCTAAATCAGTTCTTAAGGCAGAGCAGCACCGGTGCAGCAAACATTACAGAAAGTGAGACCATGGATTGTTGTCCGCAAACATTACGGAAAGTGAGACCATGGATTGTTGTCGACTCCATCACGTACAAAGACAAATGATGCCACGGGTCACTTCACTTCTTAATGTTTAGGGAAAGCAACCCCATATTACATAGCTGGCACACAGAATGTGCATTTATTGCTTTTATTTTAGTGTAAGACCTTCTGAAAGGTACCAAATCTAACAGTGACTATGGAGACTCGCTGTTTTCTTACCAAGTAGCTAAGTTATGGAACTACTTACCACAAGCAATACTTAATACTGCCTGCAAGTCCACATTTAACAACTTCCAAAAGAACACCTTACTAAACACTGGCTTTGCTCCTGTACTAGTCCCAGCTGATAATAGGTCCCTACAAATATAACCTTTCCGTCACTCACTCACTACTGCTGAACTTCTCTTCATTCTAGCCACCTAGTATCTAGTCCCCCCTCTCTCACAGCTCTGCTTTTTCCCCCTTTAACCACCTATGAAAAGTTTTCTGTTAGCAACCCTCTACTCTTAATTTCATATTCCCTGCATCATGTACTGTTCTTGTATGTATTCCATTCTATTCTCCTATATTTTTCTCTTTTTCAATCATTGCCTAGTATTCGCCAATTATGCAATTTGTTATGACTGTCTTCTTCAACGTCTGTAATATGTTGTAAATTAGCCTTTTATATTATTGGTAAAAATATCTCTTCATTGTTATTTTTGTAATTTCTTTGATAACTTCATTGCTTGGAGCTTTCCGCCCCGGGCCTCTGCTGAAAATGGGACTATGGCCCAGTTGGACATTCCTGGTACACAGATGTGAAATAAAAATAAATAAAATAAATAAATAAGATGTTCTAAACAAGAAAAGTCCCTGGGATGATTGCAGGACATGATTACTGTCTCGGCAGGACTGTGTCAGTGTTGGGTGAGACAGTAGCCCAAGAAACTTAATTAAGCATGATTGTCAGCACATATCTTTCCTTAACAGAAAGCTGGCTAATCTCTTGCTAGGAATTGGTACTCATGCCATTAACACCAATTTTATTTTGCAGGGCTTGCAGGTATGTATATAAAGCTGGTGTTATCAGTACTCTGTTGCACTGAAGAAATCCCTGTGCATCCTTTGTTAAGTAGGCTGCTACAGGACTCCTCCATTAATGTTCCATTTACTTTCCAGGCTGAGAGCCTGTTCAGATTCTCAAGATCAGTAAGTTGTCTTTGTATAGGGCAGGGCATCCATGTGTGAGCTGTCCTGGAACAAGAATTCATTCCAAAAATGCCATTATCCTTTGTGGCCTAGCTTTTATCCCCCCCCCCCCCCGGCTAACCAATCCTTAGACAGTGGCATACAGAAATCTCAAGGATGAACACTGTGATACTTCTGGCTATGACATCTTGGCAAATCACCCTCCAGCATTTAACAGATGACAAAGAAGAAGCCACCAGATATTCCTACTTCCCCTAGAAAGGAAAGTTGCCCACCATCTGCTCATTTTATTCCAGCTCTGACCACTCCACTTAATCAAGAAGTTTCCTAAGCTTTGTTTATCAACACTGCAGACAAGTCTCCCATCACTCTGACAATGGGAGGGCATACCACTATGCTTTCAAATGCAGTATTTCATGTGCTCTAAAAGTGAGAGAAGCTGATGGCCATCTGTCCACTGTCTCTGCCGCATATTGGTGCTGCATTCATTGCCACATGTAGCGTAGAAATGACTTAATAAGTACTCTGAAAATGAAGCTAATCTATTTTACATACACTTAGATGTAGATGTATCCTAAATTTAAATACTTAACAGGCATTTAGGCCTTAGTCAGAGACTGCTTGAAAAGTTCTGTAGTGTATGGAGCTCTATGATTACACTTCAAAGCTGGGAAAAAAAAGATAAACCTGTTGCTTGCTACTGCAGCACCAGATCCAACCATAACAGTACTTTCAAAGGTGTATAACAAATGTTACACAGCCCCTAAGCAATGTTACAGCTGGGTATAAGGGAACAGATATTCCTTTGGTCTCTGAATATCTTTCCTCCTATGTCCACTGAAGTTTACAGATGTTATCTGTCAGTAACATATTTATAAACTGCCCTTGGTGTTTTTCCTTACTTGTCCATGTGACACCGCTTGATAAGTACTTTACTGGCTTTCAAAGTTGGTAAAACACATATTTTTTTGTAACTGATAGTACATTGAGTAGGTAAGACTCTATACACAGCAGAGGGTTATGACTCAGTCTTAATCATCATAACCTGTGATTATGTGTTTGAGACGTAGATGCCAATATTCCTTGGCATCCATTTCACGAACACATAACATGACTACAACCGGTGACACAATCATTCCAAAAGAAATTGGCTTCCCTTATTCATCATTTGTTCTAGTACCTTACATCTCATTTAACTGGCTCATATGTGAGGTTTATTTGGCATGAAGAGCTTTTACCAACTCCTTTGTTAGCAAACAATAAGATGTCTGTAGAGGGTACAAGGCTATGTCTGTAGCTCCCTGATTAATCACACAATATTTTCTTTTTTGGAAGGAACTAATATAATCTAGAATGGCACCTAAGAACATTTAGTGCTATTTTATAAAATAAACAAAACTAAAATAAAATGAGCTTGCACTTAAGTAAGGATTTAATAAAAATTCTGAGGGAGCTGTTTACACTCTTTTTGCATAAGCCTTGCTCATTAGTACTTTTATGCATGTGCTAGAAGTTTCTACCTGAGATATCAAAAAAGCTCTACCATATGGACGTTTCAATGGTTATATAAGAACTGCACTGATGCTGTTAACTTTGAATAATGTAGCGAGACATTGGCATAAGTTATTTTATTAATGGAGCTGTTCCATGGGAAATATTCAGAGTGTGTTCTTATTTGGAGCATGGAACAGGGACATATAGGCTCTCCTTTTCATATCCATGATCCAGCTAAGAACAGTGTGATGCTTTGTTTAATATGAAGTACACTACACATGGGCCACATGTCATTTTCCATTCTTTCCTAATATTGAAACTTAAATCAGGCTCAGATCTCTTAAAACACACTGGCTGTAAATGAGAAATGGCAGATATAGTTAATATTGCAAATAATTTTGTCCTTATGAAAACTGAAATTTTTACTTTGAGTTTGTGTACTTTTTTCATATTTAATTTTTCTTGTTTGTTAAATGAATATTTTGTACAGTATTTTCATCAATTTATATTTTGTTAGGTATTGCTTCAGTGGGCTTCCGTTTTGAGGGGTTTATTTATTTCAGTTAGACTTGGAATTACAGCTTCATTTTGATGACTTCTGTTTAGAAAATCACCACGTTTTAACAGTTAAAATAAGATTACTGTAGGACATGATTAATTCAGCATGTTTTCTGAAGCAATGGTTTACATTATTATTATAATGTACAGATAACCTTCTGTTGGCACAGAAATTGGATGAGTGTCAAATGCTCCTGTACCTTTCAAACATCAAGAAACAATGTTCTGTTTTACTGCAGTACAGTAGTGATTGAAAGATATCCCCCCATAACAGATAGTCATTGCCGCACTTGCCACTAAGAATACTGAACTATACAGCATTCACTCATAAATATCCTCAACTATCTCTTGCGCATACATGAATCATAGCTGAGAAGGGTCCGTGAAGATCAGTACCCAGTTAAAAGATGTAAAAAGAATAAAAGGCTCTCAAGATGCAATGAGTTAGGTGCATACAATGCTGATGGGTAGAATGAGTGGTACTACAGCCATAAAGGAAATACAGGGGGCAGTAACTGGGATATGATATTAGAAACTAGACTTTGTATTAGTCCAAGATGGCAGCAGATGGACAGAATTTCATATTCCTGGTTATTTGTTAATCTGAGCTTCAGACTCATATCATAATCAGCTGACTGCTGCATTATTTACTATCTGGCACAATGACCAGTATACGGATTGTTCTGTTGTTGCAGCTGCTACTATGCTTGTTTTGCTGTCACTTTGTAACTGTTACATTAGCTGTCATCTGGTATCTCCCAAAAGCTGAGCAGTGCAAAGTTTCAGCTTGTCTGCTTGTCCTTTAGTGAGATGCTAGGCCTTTTTTATCTGATTACTATTTTCCATTTAATTTTGTAGCAGTTATGAAAAGTGATGATATTCTGTGCTTCAAGTAACCTGTTGTTTGACATCATCATGGATTGGTAATAATGTTTTAGATTTGGGTTTAATCTACATTGTTGCTTATTATTACATATCTACCTTAGACATGTTACTGGTGGATTGGTTTCACTCTGAGCTTTTGTTTCAACCCACTCCAACACACATTTTAGTTTCGATATTCATATTTTGGAGTTCTTTTGAACACTAGGAAGAACTTGCTGGTATGGGCTGATGACCGATACACTGAGCATTTATTTTGTACTGTTTAATATCTATTCTCCTGACGTTCGCTTCAGGACCATTGAATGCTTCTACCTTCAAGATCGGTTTCCTGTTTTTAGTTTACGTCAGTAGCAAGTGACTGGTGAATTGTGTTTATTATTATTATTTTACTGCCTTTATTGGTTATTATTTGAATACATAATATACTTCATAACACTGCACCTCTTGTAATATGTATGGCTTATTTTTTCATTATTGTATTACCATGTTCTGTCAGAGTCCTAAAGTGTTTAGGGAAAATAAGTACTTAAACTTGAACTTAAATGTAGATTCATTAAATGTCTGAAGGAGAGATGTACATGAAAGGAAGGAAACAAAGAAAGGCAGGACATGGAGCCATGTGACAATGTATTTCAAAGAAGGAATAAGAGGTACAGGTGAGGGTGCTGAAGGTGAGAGGAGAACCTGATGCAGATTAGATTTAAAACTTGAAGGGAGGTGAGGACCTGTTACTGTACTCTATAGGAAAGAAGAACGGGGATCTGCTTTGAGACAATTATAACATGGAGGGAAATAGTGAAACGTTCGGTGGTGGTTATACGAAAGGTGCTGACTTTAAAGATAAGGAGAAAAAAAGAGATGGTAGAAATTAGACTTTAGCAGAATGTGAGGGTCCTGCACAAAGAAAGCTAATGCCTTTGAACTTTTTTTAACTATGATCATAGGAATACAATGTGACATTTAGTCCTCTCATTTCCTTACCATCATAGGAAACATATAAATGGCTCTTAAAAAGAGAAATGTTGCAGCACATAGTTCTTTAATAATTTAATGAAGGCTCAAAAACATATTTCACTATCTATGTATAGGCAATGAGAAAATTTATGGCAGGTGATGGTTTGCTTTAAGCAATTTGTGTAATTGCAACTTATGTAAGTTTTTGAAACATGCACGTATGACCAGTTACCTCAGACATTATTTTTGCATACTCTTATAACAGACTCTTGTAGTATATAGTCTTATCAAGTTGTAGAAGGTGGAAGGGGTGTGTATTGGGTGCCAACTCCCTTACTAATAGAATTAGTGAAAATGATTACCGAGAGCACTGAGTAATCAATGATTTTACATAATTGCAGAGTCTAGTCTTGTTGGCCTTTTGCTAATGACACAAAAGAGCTACAAGTAGAAATTAAGTTTGAAAGATGAAAACAGTGACCTTACTCAAACTGTTCAATTTAAGTATGTCATTTAATATCTTCCCCCTACGTTACAGGTTCCAAAAAAAACTGTTTAGTTCTAGACCAACAGCATAGGCTTCATGGAAACAAACCCAGGCATCTCCATCCAAGGAATCTCAGGTCATGTGTTTGATTCATCCAAATGCAGAGGTTTTCTGAGACAGAAGTTGCCAGCATCTATACCTCCCAAATGCTCCATTTATCAAAAATGTTTTAGAGGTAATCAGAACTGTAGATAGGTTCATAGGTTTATACTAGGCTATCTGCCCTAAGGCATTTATAAGCCTAGCCCAAATTATTGTGGCTTACGCCACCCCTTATATGAAAAAATACTGTGCCCATTAGTTTGTTGTGCCTCTGTCCAGCAGTGACACAGAGATGATTCCCGGGGTAAACCTACGATCTCCCATCCACAGGTCAAGATTTCTCTTGAACAGAGCCAGCGAGGTGCTCTGCCTCACATGGACCGGGATTTTATTCCACAGCATAGGGAGTCTCTGAGTGATAAATCTATCCCTCCAGCACGTCCTATTTATATCCGTGCTAAGGTTTAAGTCGCTTGCTCTAGTGGTTTTGGTGGATTTGGATTTTTTGAGGTGGAGCATGTCCATTAATTCCGGGTTGGACATGGCCTTGTATGTCAGGCACATGTCACCTCTGAGCAGATGGTATGCGACTGAATAGAGCTGGAGTTTCTTCAGTCTGGCAGCATATGACAGATTTTGGAGTCCCTTTATCCTTTTGGTGAGGAACTTTTGGGGTCTCTCAGTTGCTGCAGATGTCGGGTGAGATACATCCCGAATGGGGCATTGTACTCGATCATTGGTCTGATAAGTGAAAAGTACAGGGGAACAATGACCTCACTAGATCTGGATGTGAATCCCTTCATGATCAGGTGGGCAATGTAGAAGGTCTTTCTAACCACTTTAGCAATGTGAGTGTCAAAAGAAAGGCCACTGTCAACCTGGGTCCCCAGGTCCCTGATAACCTCTTCTGTGCTTAGTGGATTGCCACCTATATGGTAGCTTGGGGTTACCTTGTTTTTCCCGAAGGGTATGACTATACATTTTTTGGCATTTAACTTCAGGCCATGGCTCTGGCACCAGCTATCTGTTTCCGTGAGTCCCTTCTGAAGGATATCCATGTCCGATGCACTTTCCACTATGGCGCCCAGTTTGCAGTCGTCTGCAAACTTTGTCAGCCAAAGTCCTCCCATGTTGGCCTGTACTTCTGAGAAGTAGATGCCGAACAATAGGGGGCCAAGGACCAAGCCCTGTGGGATACCACTTGTGACCGGCTTGGAGTCTGACATAGCACCAGCAACTCTATCCCTGTGGGTTCTGTCCTTAAGCCAGTTTGCAACCCATCTTGTGACATATGGGTTTACATTTAAGCTGGTAAGTTTTTCTACAATACCCGAGTGGGGTATTGTGTCGAAAGCCTTTGCAAGGTCAAGGTAGGCTGTATGGACTGCCTTTCCCTCATCAATGGCCTTGGTGACTGTTTCGAAGAAGTCGACCAAGTTCAAAAGGCATGATCTTCCCTTGACGAAGCCAAACTGGGTCGGGTCCAATGTCTGCAAGTCCCCTATATCTTTGTTTATGAGCTCCATTATGATCCTCTCCATAGCTTTGCAGACTAGACTTGTTAAGCTTATGGGGCAGTAATTACCAGGGTCCGTAGAGGCACCGCCTTTGTGGAGTGGGACCACAGTTGCCGTACGCCACTCCTTGGGCACGTATCCTGTGGTAAGGCTGAGATTAAACAGCTGCCTTATGTGCGGGTTTAATTCCTCATTTAGCTTGTGTAGCACACAGCCGGGGACACCATCTGGTCCCATTGATGCTGTGTTTTTAGCTTTAGAGAGAGCAGCTTTCACCTGCGCGTTTGAGATGTCTGGGAGGCTACACTCCGCTGGGATAGTTATCTCTCCTTTAGGGGGGGGGGGTGAAGTTTGCACTGAACCTGTCTGCCAGTATGTTGGCAATGTCTGTGGGTTCAGTGATTTTTGTATCATTTTGGACTAATTCTGAGCATATCTGGGAGTTTCCACCCAGGTTCCTAACATAGCTGAAAAAGGCCTTATGATTGTCCTTTGAATCCATGGCAATTTTTCTCTCAAAATTGGCCTTAGTTGATTTTATGAGTGCTCGTATTTTTACTAATAATGATCAGGGTGACTTCCCTTTTATGGATTTTGTTCTATCATGTAATAGCTTTCTCCTCTTATTGTAAAGTTTGTTAATGGCTGGGGTCCACCAGACTGGACGTTTGCCCTTTGTGGAAAGAGTCTTGGTTTTATTTGGGATTGCCTGATCCATGCAGTCCTGGAGGTGTTCATAGAAGGCATTTGTAAGGGCTTCCGCAGCTTGGGTTGTGGTTTCCACTGGCTCAGGGGCCTTGAAGGATACCACACCAGTCTTGAGTAATGTGAAGTTTGCTTTAGAGAAGTTCTTCACTGTGGTCTTTTTTGTTTGGGGTGGGGGCGGGATGTGGATTTCTAGTGAAATTAGTTTATGATCAGATCTCACCAATGATGGATATACTTCCGGTGTGGAGCATTTTGTCCCCATGTTTGTGATAATGAGATCTAGTATATTTTCTCCTCTCGTGGGAACAGTGACTAGCTGTTCCATGGCATTTGAATTTATGAACTCCAGGAACTGTTGGGCTAGAAAGTTAGGGCTTGAGTAATGTTCCCAGTCTATATTCGGGTAGTTGAAGTCACCCAATATGATGGTGTTTGGAGATACATTTATACCCTCCAGTGTCTTCAGGAAGGCTGTGTAGGGTTCCTGAGTTTAAGAGGGTGACCTGTAGCATGCTACAATTTGTAGAGCAGTTTTGCCTATGGTTAGTTGCACCTGGATGGTTTCCGAAGCTTTGTGCGTTGCCACCAACCTGGAGGTGTGGGTATCCTTTATGAATATGGATACACCCCCTCCTTTTGTGGTGTGGTCCGGGTTTTGGTGCCGGAATGCATGATATTAGGTAAAACCTAATAGTGCCGGGGTGCTCTCAGGAGCCTTGAACCAGGTTTCAGTTGTTGTTCAGTTGTTCAGATGTTCTTTGTGTTTCACTGTTGCAGTCACTACATTTGGGTTATCTGCCTGCAGGTAGCCCTCAGCCAGCCTGACTATCAAAGTCTTGGGTCCTGCGTCAGATGCTGTCTCTTCTGCTCATGACATCAGGTAGTCAGGGGTATAAAGCATGCAGCCGACGCCATTACATCAGTCTTTCTTGCTGTGTGGTGTCCGAAGCGGAAGCAGTTCGCAAGTGCTGGTTGGCCAACTCCTGAAATTTTTGTTTTCGAGTTTCAAAACCAAAGTCCTCAAAAAAGCTAAGTACTCCGTTGGGGATCCTTTTTCTTGCTCAAAACCGATGTCAGTAAAAGTTAACAATTGTATTACCTGTGGAAAGCAAATACCTCATAAAGATTTTCATTCGTACTGCATTCCTTGCTTAGGCCTGGACCACGATGTCCTTCGCTGTCGGTTTTGTGCCTTATTCAATACTCAAACTATTCGTCGTTTGTCCATTTTTGCAGCAAACTATTTCAGTACTCGGCTTAATTATCCAGAAATAGCTTCGGTAAGCCATCCGACTACCAACATTCCGAAAAAATGTAAAGATAAAGACAGAGACAGACCGCATAGGTCCAAAGCTGCCGACAAAGTTTCCTTTAAGCTAGTCACCAGTTCGCCGGTACTCAATGAGGTGCTTTCACAGCCCCTGATACCCGCTACTGCAGATTCGCAGACCTCTACTGAGACCCATTCAGAGTCCAGTATGCCATGAGATGCTTCTTTGATTATGGAACCTGCGGATGTCTCTACCTTGGATGGGTCCGGAGCCGCTGTGCAGGCACTGGCTTCCGAGGATGTATTCAGGCCTACGGACTTGTATTTCAAACTGATACCATCTTCTTCTTCAAGGCCTAAAACTCGACCTATGCCTAGAAAACTGACATCTAAACTGCACGGTCAGGCCCACATGCCTAAAAAACAAATAATAAGAATGCCTGAAGACCTTATTACCATAATTAGGGGAAGCCAGCCTTCTCCCTCTAAGAGACCTAGAATTGATTTTCCTCCTGATTCTTCTGATCAGGATTCTGAAATTTCTGTTTCTTCTGATAACCAGGATTTGCCCTTATCTGCCTATGAGGATTCTGATGCAGAGGACTCCATTCCCTCTGCTTCCCCTCCAGAAGATATTTCTTTTGGTGAAACCTTGAACACTCTTAGGGAGCATTTCCGCTGGGAAAGCCAGGATTACTCTGACTCCAAAAAGAGGCTTAGGGAATTCTTACTCCTTCCTCAACACAGGCCTTTAGCTATCCCTCCTGTCCTGGACATTGTAGATGATGCCTTCTTGGAATCTAGTCTGGCCACCGACACTTTACCTCCAGCTCCCAGGAAAGCTGACAGGTATTACAGAGTACCTGACTCTCACAAGTTCCTTTTCGAGAATCCTGCTGTGGACCCAGAGACAATTTCCCAGGGAACTAAAGGCATTAAGGCTACTACTGCCAAAAACCCTACCCCCTCTGACAGAGATTCCAGGGCCTTGGACAGATGGGGTAAGAAGGTATACACTTGTGCTACTTTGGCCATTAGGGCCTTAAACTGCCAGTTTCATATGTTAAAGTATCAGCAACATATTATGGGACTACTTAAACAGAAAATGATGCTGATTCCACACCGTGCTGAAAATAAAGAATTACAGGATTTAATGCATTCTGCTGACCAACTTGGTAAACATACTTTGCAATGTGGTTTTGACTTTTTAGAAGCAGCTTGCAGGGCTGCTGTTACTGGGTCTGTTCTTAGAAGGCATGCTTGGCTTAAGGAGTAAAATTTTCCAGATCATGTTAAAGCTAAATTACTGGATGCTCCCTTAAACCAAGATCACCTGTTTGGCAACAAAGCAGAAGAAGTCCTTAAAAAGATGGAGGAAAAAGCTAAATCTACCCAGCGTATTCACAAAGTGCCTAGCTCCACTCATTGCATTTTGCAGGCAAAGAAATATTCAAATATACCCATACCTGGACGATTGTCTAATTCAGGCAGAAAGCCAGGACATGCTACTAAAACATCTGGCATTTGTAAAGAGACGTATAACCTCACTGGGGTACACCAATACACATATATACAGACATGCAAACAAATTGTATTCCTGGGAGCAAGCTTGAACAACTTCCCAGATGGCGTACCTCACGCCAGAGAAACAAGTTTATTTGACAGCCTACTTCAAACTACTGGTCACAAAGACCCAGCTATCTGCAAGGAAAATCCTGCAAGCCCTGGGGTTCATGGCCTCTTGCATTCTACTAATTCCATATGCAAGACTGCATATGAAGAAACTACAATGGTATCTAAAAAGCCTATGGTGTCAGCATTCACAGGACCTGGAATTCATGATCCCTATCATTCCTTGCATAAAGACAGAGATCCTTTGGTGGGCAGAGGCCTGCTACCTCAACATGGGACTGCCATTCATTCAACCCCTGCTGCCCAAACCCTAACAACAGACGCATCAGACTATGCATGTGGGGCTCACTTGTCAGGGCAGTGCATTCAGGGCAAATGGAACCGGACACAGATGCACCTGCATATCAATCAAAAAGAAATGTTAGCTGTACAGAATTCCCTGACAGTCTTCAAGGACCAAATTCTTCCAGGACAATTATTGGTAAAGACAGACAACACCGCAGTTATGTGGTACATAAACAAGCAGGGGGGAACCCACTCGTACCCTCTCTGCAGACTAGCCATGGCTCTGTGGAACACAGCCTTGAGCTATCAAGTGCACCTACAAGCTCAATTCCTGCCAGGCAAGCTAAATTCACTGGCAAATGACCTAAACAGAAATCTCATGTACCCACATGAGTGGAAACTGGAACCAAAGATATTCAATATTTTGAGAAACAAATGGGGGAACCCAGAGATAGACCTGTTTGCCTCCCCTCAGAACTACCAATTCGACAAATTCTGTGTAAGGACTTCTCATACCCAAGCTTGGAAAGTGGATGCCCTGTCCTTCACCTGGGAAAGCCTCTCAGTTTATGCTTTTCCCCCTCTGCCTCTGCTCACGAAAGTTCTGCTAAAGATCAAACAAGACAAACCAAGGACAATACTGATTGCACCAGACTGGCCACGCCAACATTGGTACCCCCTCTTGCGCAGTATGTCACTGCTGGATCCATGGCACCTGCCTCAAACTCCTTCCCTGCTGTCACAGCAAGAGGGCTGGATTCTGCACCCCCAGCTTCAAACCCTGAACCTCGCAGCCTGGCTAATTCCCTGAGCTCTCCAATAGCATCACTCAGTAAGCAGGTGCTTGATGTCATTCTGGAGGCCAGGAGGCCTAGTAACTAGAAAATCCTATGCTGAAAAGTGGAAAAGATACTGTTCCTGGAGCCAGACTCAAGGGTTGGGCACAATAGTGTCCAGCTTGCCGCATATTCTTCAATACTTAACAGAAATGCTCCACAAGGGCCTTTCCTTCCCATCAATTAAAATTCATGCCTCAGCCATTTCAGCACATTATAATACTAAGCCACCCCTCTTCTCTCACCCCCTGCTGAAACAATTCCTCAGAGGGGCCAAAAATTTAAGACCACTCGGGAGAGCCCCTATTCCAGCCTGGGACCTTAACTTTGTATTGGAAAAGCTCACTCTACCTCCTTTTGAGCCAGCTGCAACTGCAGAGTTGAATTTCCTTTCTTGGAAAACTGCTTTCCTTCTAGCCATCACTTCAGCAAGAAGAGCGTCTGAACTTCGACAGGGTGTCCCTCAGGACCAATCCTTCCTTTATGCTCAAAGTGGTATCCAGTGTGGCCCTTAATCAGTCCATCCATTTGCCAACCTTCTTTTCTAATCCACAGAACAAAGGGGAATAAATACTGCACTCTTTGGATGTGCACAGACAACTAAGATTTTATTTGGACAGGACTAAGCCTCTCAGAAAAACTGAACAGCTGCTAGTTGCCTTTGCTGCAGGGGCAGAGGGGAAGGCCATTTCAAAGCAAACCATTTCTCAGTGGATAGGCCATTGCATTCTTTTTTGCTATGAGCAACATGGCAAACCTACCCCTCAGGGGATAAGATCACATTCCACCAGGGCTGCAACTACCTCTACAGCCTTTCTCAGAGGTGTCCCTCCCAGGGACATCCTAGAAGCTGCTGCCTGGAGCTCTGTACATACCTTCACCAAGCATTACCACTTGCCTATGTTTTCTAAATACAGAGCTGGTTTTGCCACTGCAGTCTTGCTGGGCTTAATAGCTGGTCCTAATGCTCTCTAACTTCCTCCTCCCTGCCTTAGCTTTGGGAATCTACCCAAATGTAATGACTGCAACAGTGAAACACAAAGAACATAGTACAGTTGTGTACACTTACCATAAATGTAGATGTTCAAGTGTATTCACTGTTGCAGTCCTGGCTACCCTCCCTCCAGCCCTCTGACTTCTCTTGGCTATACCTTTCTTCTTGTTTAGTGTATTTCAGCTTTCTGGTGTATTTGCTTTTTGTTGGGGCAAGAAAAACTGATGTAATGGCGTCGGCTGCATGCTTTATACCCCTGACTACCTGACGTCATGAAAGAAGAGACAACATCTGACGCAGGACCCAAGAGTTTGATATTCAGGCCGGCTGAGGGCTACCTGCAGGCAGATAACCCAAATGTAATGACTGCAACAGTGAATACACTCGAACATCTACATTTATGGTAAGTGTACACAACTGTACTTTTTCAGCATGGTGCAAAAGCTTGTACTGAGGTACTATATTTCTGTTTTTTTTACCTAGGGAGGGTGCTAAGTGAAGATGGAAATTAGAAAGGAAAGCAAGCAGATGAACATAGAAACTAGGCAGCAAGACCCTTACAAAACACAGAAATCTGTGTGCAACAACTTTGCAGACTACGTTGTTTCAAGGCATCAAGGGAGATAACATAAACAAATCCTGAGAAATAGATGCACACTGGCTCAGAAATGCAGTGATGCACTAGTCTGTCTGTGGTTATAACTTAACAATACAAAGGAATCAGGAAGGAAAACCCAAACCTCTGGTTTCATTCAACAGTATTTGGATGCCTGATGAAGCATGTGAAACTAGAGAGTATATGTACAGTCACTCACAACTATTAATGCAAGTGCATTCTGAAGGAAACCCAAAGCAGGTGGGCAAATTCTACAGCTGGATAATGTAGAATTAAGTCTGTTACTTGGTAGCATATGAGGTTTGTTTGTGCTGAATATTTTGTGAAAGTTGAATGGTTATCAGAATATTTACATCAGTAGGTGTACATTTTTACCCATATATAGCTTTGTCGCATTTGGGCTTTTCTGCAAAGTTGACGAGTGTTTCCACTATTTCCTTTTTCATATTGTATTCTTTATACACACAGAATACAGATTTGTACTGATTTATTCCAAGAGACTGACCAATGAAAATATATATATCATACAAATGATAGGGCTGTTTATTTACAAATAAATTTGTACTCTAAGCAAGTTGCAGACCCATTCTGAGTAAATGTTTACTCATTGCAGTGATAGCACATGCTTTTGGGTTTCAACTTCTTTCTTTCTTTGCTTGACACAAACGTATTACTCCCAGGTATTACAGTTGTATGTACCAGTAACTTGATCTTGGAACCCTTGGAAACTACAGTAAGGCTGTGCTGAGCAATGTAAAATGTAAAATATTTTAAAGCCACTGTTGTTTCACATTGACATGCCCCTTTTAAAAGTAAAGCCATAATGCTCAGCGTGCCTGTAATGGAATTACTGGTTTAAGTCTGTAACACAAGGTGCATATTTCACCAGCTGTTGGAATGTGATACTAGGCAAAAGAGAGGAAAAGGCTAAAACATGGGCAGCTTGATACTGTTAGGTCAAAGTTCACTGCCCTAAACTGAACTGGTATTTATCTGTATGTCCTGTTAATTAGCTTGTCTGTTACTTTTATAGATGTGTTTTCTTGCATACTTCTGTGACAGGAGCACCCAAGTCAGAGGTGAACAGTCCTTGTGGCCTCAGGACTTAAGGGTAATGTTACTATGAGACTATTACCCTCCCCACCTAGACTCTTAACCCAACTATACTACCGCCACTACTAACTATAGTCAGAAAAAGTTAGTTGTCTTTACATACTTTAACATCTTGTCTGACAACTTTGTTACTAATATTATAAATGACAAGAAACTATCTTAACTTGCAACTTTTTTGTATATACTGTTGATAATCAATATCTTGCTATTGTATTAAAGCCAACAACCTGTAATGTTGTATACTACTGCTGCAACTTTGTATCTCTATCATGTACATGATGTGGAGCTTTTCTCCCCGGGCATCTGCTGAAAAAGGACCTGCATCCAGTCAGAATTTCCCGGTAAACAAATGTAAATAAATAAAATAAAGTAAAAAAAAAATAATAAAATAAATGAGAGGTTGCAGCTATCACAACACTGTACCAACTTACTATAAATAAGTAAAATCTGTACTGACAAACTATAATTAACTAGGTATTCAGAACTTGGCATTTGTTAATTCTGAAGCATATAAAGTATTTATTATTTTCAACACGCAGCAGAAACTATAAATTCACTTCTAAAGGAGGCATGCATCACTTTTACAGTATCATCATCTGAGCCCCTGATGTTAAATGAATGGGTCCGAATCTGCATCCGTCTCTTTAGCTTTCATTGGTTAGGTTAGTGCAGACCACTGCAACAGTCGTCACTTCCTCATGAGATAAAAGCAACTGCTTTGGAAAGAAATTGTAAATGGAAACCAGAATCAAAAGTCTTAAAGTATATATATGTGCCTGTTCCATCATCATTATTTTTTTTTAATGATGCATAATCCATACATTGTTAAAAAGAAGGGAGTTCCAATTTTCTCCATTGACTATAAGATAGGTGCCAATTTCAGAGATGGTTTCACTTTCCAGAGATGAGTAACATGATTGAGGCTCACAGCAGACCATCGGCTGTTTTTCTGTTTCATGGCTAGCAACATTACTGCGTGGCAACAGCAGAAGCTGCCTCTCATCTCTGCTCTGTTTCTTTGTTTGCCTCTCCAGTCCACTCTGCACCTCAGCTGCAGTCTGTATAACGCGGTTTGTGTTTGTCATGGATTATTGGTGACGGATGTTTGTCAGGCCAGGAGACAGCTTGGGTCACTGCTTCTGTGACAGACCCCCCTGCTGTGAGGACAGCAGGGCAAGAGTCCAGTGAAATGATTCAACATAAATTAAAAAAGGGGAGGGGATAGGGCTTGTCTCATCTCCATTAAATAATCTGGGGCTGGAAAAGAGAACAGGATTTCTCAGGCAGGACTTGTACTCTTAGCACTAGGGGTTACAAAGACAAAGAAAACATTTGGAGTGCATCAGGGAATAGCAAAGTGTAAACAGTTCAGTGTCTGCCTACCAGGTGGTATCCCCTATTGAGAGTTAGTCCATCTGTAAAAGGCATTTATATTCCTTTTATGCTCCAGAACATCGCATTGCAACCCAAGCATGTCAACAGGCATTGCAGAATTTGTGCTGCTACCTGACCTGTAAAGTAAAAGTACTTTACCCATTTTCTTGAAATTAATACAAAAGTAATGCATATAGGTTTCTTTGTAGATAGTTGCTGTACAAGAAAATTTGTGTCAGATATAAAAATCAGTGAAGTTTAAGGAAACACTGTATCAAAGCAGAAGTCAGTGTTGCCAACATACAAAAAAATAATATTTTGTATAAACTTTATTCTACCAAATATTTCTTAGAAAACCTATTTACCCCACCTTCTTTTTGTTGTTTTCTTATATGAGGTAGCCCAACAAAGGTGTTTTATTTTTGTCTTTATTAATTTGGCAAGGGTCATTAATCCAAGTTCTTCCATGGCAACCTGTTTATTTTTGTCTGAATAAATCAATCATTACAGATAATCAGCCAAGTTGTCCCTTTTATAAGATCCATATGTTCCGAGATTTAGTGTGTCTAGACAACTAACACAATGAAATACACAAACATATTCATAGCTGTACAATGTAGACACAGAGTGCATGGGAATCAAAGCACTGTCTGCAGGATGTGCCATGTGTCCAGCTCTTAAACATACTTACAGGAGGATTTCAGCAGTGCTTAATTAAAAATATGAACATATCATAAGAATGAGATGTGTGGTTTAGGGCATCCCCCTCAGTGTTGCTGCTGTGCCTCATGCAGCCATGTCTGATATTTCACTCACCTCATGTTGTTGTTTGTCTTTCGGCTTTTAAGCTTTTAAAAGTAAGGGGTCGCCACAGCGGAACTCCGGTCCGCTAATGATTGGCAGTAGTTTTTTACGAAATGCTGAGGTGCCAGCTCGACACTCAACCTTCAATGAAGCATGCCCATTACACACGCATGTTTTTCGAATGCTACCCAACCATGGGGAGGACATGCAGACTCCACACAGAAGGCACTCCCAAGCTCAGCCGAGAATCGAACGGGAGAACCTCTTGCTGTACCCACCTCATGTACACTAGATAAAACCCTCTACTTACTTTTGCTGCACCACTTTCTTTATCATTATGTGTCAGGGTCTACCACTGTCTCCATGGAAAAATATTTTCTCAGTTTCACCCCTCAAACTCTATGCCATTACGTACTGTTGGCTTTCACCACTTTTCCACATCGTGCTGCATGTCTTGATGTAGACTTCATTATAACCTCAGACATTTTTTTTTTCTGCCCTTTCTTTGAGTATTCCTCTGGCTTGTATGTTATCTTTGTCCTCCTTCCTTGAAAATGTACAGCATTAGTTTGTTTCTTTGTTTTCATATAAATGTACTTATCTCAATTTTAGAAAACCTATTTGTGTTACTGAGGTAAACAGAGAGTGAAAGTGAGAGCGTATGCACGATCAAATCACATTCAGGCATTTGAAACTTAGTGCTGTTTTCAAACTGCAAAGTAAACAGATGCAGTAGCCAGTAATAACTAATAATCAGAGTGCTTGATCAGTTAAACGTACTGCAGTAATCAAGTGTGTGGTGCAATGTATGTGATCTGGATATTGTGGGAGAGAATCAAAGCGGTTCAAAGACTTGATTAAAGTTCCACTGCAGAATGCATGTTATTTACTAGATGAAAGGCAAGTACAGAAACACATAAATACAGATTTGTGAATACTTATAAGCTATCATAGATACAGATTTGTGATAGCTTATAAGGACCACTTGACCTGTCTAATCTGACATGCGTGAATGTGCGTTCCTTCGTTGAAGGTTGTGCGTTAGGCCTGGCAAGCCAGTACGTAAAAATCTACTGCCAATCATTAGCGGACCGGAGTTCCGCTGTGGCAACCCCTAACCGGGAAAAGCCGAAAGACACAAACAATTAAACAGGCTTCAAAGAATGTTAAACCAGTAACCTATTAATTTTATCATAAATTGTATAAATTAGTTTATATTTGTCCAATGCATACTTGATTTGTTTTGCTATTTTTGATCATATTGCATTTATAAGTAGCCTGTCCCAGTCATCCACTCCCCTTTCTGTGAAATAATGTTTCATTGCCTCTTTCCTGAGCTCTCTACCTCATATTTTTAAGTTATGTCCTCTTGTTTTCACACATCTCTTTTCTTGAAGAAATGCAGCCATATAAACCATACCAAATGCCACGCTGGAATGTTTCTGTTATGCCCCTTTTGTTTTCATTCTTAAAGACCATGTATAATAAGCTCTTTTTTGTATTACTTCTTTTGTGGACCCTTTGCTATTTAGTTGTCTTTTGAAATACATTTATCCGGTCTATACACATTAAAATAATGAGTTTCTCAGAACTGGTTTCAGGATTCCACATGGAATCTAAGTGCCAATTTAAGTACCTGCATACAGACATATAAGAGCTTATTTCTTTCTAATAGCGATGTTTCTTCCTATGAATTCCAGAATTAATCAACTATTAAATAAGTGATGAATAATCTCTAAAAATTTTTTTTAAAAATGTTGTTGATTATATTTAAATTTATGTTTATATGTTTGTTTTTTAGTATTTTACAGTTTATACTCTTGTGCCTACAGAAAAGATCTGCTTGGGCAAGGAAAGTGGTCATTGGCTAAACAGTGAGAGTCATCTTTCTTAGCAGGGACTCTGATGGTATTTTTACAACAGCACTAGGAATAATTTGTGGTCACCTACAAAGGTCCAGTATGTGAGCTGAAAAGGTTCTTGGATTTCAGAGCATAGCCATTGTCACCTGTCTTTTCAATTCCTTCTTGGCCATCTGTAGAAAGGGGTCCCTATCAGTTGAACGAGTTTTCAGAAACTCGGCATTCAAATCGTCGAGACCATATGATCAAGTATTTGAAAACGTGAAGCTTTTGAATGGAGAAAGTGATACAGTGAGGATCGGGAAATCTACCCTTTTCCTCACTGTAGTATGATCTTAGAGTTGTATATATAATAGCTTGCCCCCCTGCAAAAGCGTAAAAAAAAAAATGTAGATTTTTTTTTTTTTGATGTTTGAATTTCTGGAAACTCGATCATATGGTCTTGACCATATGGATTTCAAGTTTCTGAAAACTCGATCATCTGACAGGCCCTTAGAAATAAACAGGGTCCACAAGTTACAACTACAGGAAGTCTGCTGTGCTCAGAATAATTATCTCTGGGATATGCTAAGCTGTTTTTTCTACCGAAACACCTCTGACTGTATTATAATACACAGAAGAGTCTAACAAATGTAGTCAACTATCGTATGCAAAGCATTACCCTCGGTTACAGTAAAGGCTTACTACTCTAAAAACATAACTTTTTTTTTTTTTGGTAACATCGATGTTGGTCCAGTAAAATGTATGGCAATATCTAATTATCTCTTTACAGACTTTGTATTTTCTTAGATAGATGAAGCACCGGTCTTTGTTAAAATGCAATTCCTACCTAATCCCCATCACCAAAAATGTCTGATGTTTTCTCTATAGCAAATAACCGGATGGCAGAAATCCAGAATGTCCCACGTCCGGTGTTATTGGAGTGTACTCCAGTAAACAATCAGCATGGATATCTTTGCTTTCTACAAAATAACCATTCTGTAGACCTAAACTCATAATACCCTTTCGATTTTCATTTACCTATTTAATTTTGGCATTCTGCCATGCCCATGTCAGAACTTATCAGCCCTGTATGTACCACTTAATCAGAGTATGCAGCTAAAGCAACATACAAGACAATTGCTCATTGACAAGTAGTATGTGTCTGGTCCTTTCTTTTAATAAACATGAAAGAGAAATGCAACAGATGTAAATGTAAAAGTAGAAGAAATCAAGGAATAGCATAGCTCTCTACTGCACTTCGTTTTGAAGTGTGAAAATGAAGAGAATGTCTCTGATAATTTATAATGTGACAAAAATGTAGCCGAGTCACTCTTTGGGATCAACACTTGAAAATTAAATATTTAATTTGAAATAAGGCATTACTATCAAAAAGCTTAAAATATCTTCCATGATTCTTCAGTTCTTTCTTGAAAACAATTATTGTTTCATTTCAGTTTTTTCTGACACGTTTCTTCTTGTGTCTTCCCCGTGATTTGCAGATATAGTTAACACTTAAAGGCTTATCTGGATTTTAACATTAAAACACTGAGTTTTTATGGGTAGAATCATCTGGTTTTCCTTTCAGATGTTTTATTTAATGTATTATATTCACGGTATGATCATGGTCAGATGAAGCCCTAGGCAGGGTAATGGATCAGAGGCCCCAAACACACAGCAGCTTTAACACAAGTATGTGGGGAGATTTGTAATTAAACTAGATAGTGACAGATTTATATTTTGTTGAAATATAACTGTATAAAACACAGTGCAGAGACAATACATTTTGAAACAAGTGCTACATTAGTAAGGAACTGAAAGAATTTTAAACTAAAGATTAGGCTTAAATATTTTTTTCTTTCCCATAGAAAACCGTTGTCCCAGACTGTGTGCACAAGAAGAAAAACTTACCAGTACAGGGGATGGATCTTACCTAGATGTTATGCTGTTGCAGAAATGAAACCGAAGATGATACTGAGCAGTGAGACAGGGAGAGTGTTAGAGAATCCACCTGACATCAACTACATTTTTTGTGGGGATGTTGGCTGTTACCAATGAAACTTGAAACAGAAAGGGTTTCCAGTGACAGGACCTAGAATTCCAGAGATTCATCTTTCTGTATCCTGGGGGACAAATAACTCACATTACAGGGACTCCAACAGAGAAGCAACACTCTGGAATCAGAAAGACAGATAAATTCCTGTTACCATCCTTTAAACTTTTGGCAGACTGTCATATACCCAGCATGCCCCTGCATCATGCAGATATACACAAGTAATATCAGCAAAAGGATTAAAAACAGGGTTACACAATGTAAGATACGGCACTGAACTAGATTAATTTTGTGATGCATTACCATCTTTAATTTTGCCAAATCAGATTAGAAATCTGAGATGTTCCATGTGGCTGTTGCTCATTACAAAGTAGGGATCAATGCTTTTACAACTGTTTTTTTTTTACTGTCCTTTTTGTTGTGAGATAGAGCTAATATCTGTTAGTGTTGACCTCAGTTTGTAGTGAGATCCTTTGTCTATAGGCCTATCTGCTTACTTAGTGAGAGAAAGTGAACAGAACTGGTTTCATCTGGGCAGGGCATTCCTGCAACTGTATTGTCTGGATAATAGGTCTGTTTTCTGGATTCTGTGCCTTAGCTCATTACAGCCGAGTGACGTCTACAGGCGTTTCTGTAGTTATTTCCTACTGCTCCTCTAGGCGTCAAATATTTCCTGTTCATATTTGCATTAATAATTCCAATTCCATGCTACACACAACGTATCAGAATATTTTATCTAGAAGCATATATGATGGCAAACACAATTGTATTGATATATGACCTCTGTCAATAACTGTTTGTTAGAACTGTAAGAAGATAACGTCATTTATTAAAGGCTGAAGTCACACCCACTGGGAGTTAAAGGTACACACTCAAAAGAGCTCTACTGGTGGGAATGAGACTGACTTACTGCCTGCTGTGATATTCAGAAAGGATAAGAGTTTATTCTCAATTTTCATCTGCACTTTTGATTTAATATCTCTGTAATCTGTACAACTGGTTTTCCTACCCACCCACCCTGTTTTTGTGGTGGCCTTATGTCTTGGTGGCTTTGAGATGCCCGCCTCTGGTGTAGGGTCGATACTGGACACCCCCCCCAGTCACATTACATCATCTCATTCTACTGTTAATAGTGAGAACTTAGCAAGGGCCCACCCCTTTAGCTTCTGCATATTGAATTATCTCATTATCTTCTGCCTCTTCACGTTCTACTAAAAAAAAAAAAAAAAAAAAAAACTGTTTCCTACCTTTCCTTTAACTATTGTAGCTCAGATACAGATTTGCTGTATTGAGGATTTTTTGTAAGCGTCTGAGCAATGCTCTTCAATTTTTTCCTTTAGATCTGCTAGTTCTCTGCTCTCCTGCACTTTTATTAGCTTATTAGTCTAGCACTTTAAATTATTCCCGCTGCCAGAAAGTCTGCTCTTCAAATTTTCCCTTAGAACTAGCAGGTTTCTCAGTAGTAGCACTAAAATATGAATTCCTGTGACTAGCACTTGCTCTAAAACCTGTTGGAAAGCACTAGGAAGCCTTAAACTAATACAAGCACTCAATTCTCCTTGTTAATAAGGAGAAATTATTCATAGGCACTAAAACAGCCTTTAATTGCAAAGTACCTTGCCAAGGTAAGGGAAAAGAGTTCTTGCACTTTACAAAAAAAAAACACCGAACCAGGCATGTCAAAGGGTCAGCTTCCAGTGATTTCTCCTGTCCAGCTGGTGAATCTGGGCATACTGGGGCAATGCAGCATTTGCCTCATGTATGCAGACAACCCTCTCCTCCTACCATACAACATTACAACCTGCAAGAGATGCACTTACATAGTCAAACTGGAAGCAAAGCTCTCTCCAGCCAAGATTGTTCTAGAAAGTCAAGAGGAGAAGGTTAACACCTGCAGTACACCTCAAGCAGCATATAGCCCTTCAAAACTCATGCCACCAACATCCACACATAGTAACAATAAACCCACTTATGTAGAGGCCCTTAACATTAACCTGCCCAAGCAACAAGGACCTTCGAAGCTGAAACGCAAACAAACACCAGTCACAACCAAAGTGACAGATAGCTCAAAACACCAGTGTGCAACCAAACAACAGCCCCTAAGGCAAGATAACGTACCCAACACTTTAGTCATAGGTGACTCTATAGTCAGGCACACTGATGTCCCATTCAACAGGCTGAACAAGGAGGAAATTACTGTCAGCTGCCTGTCGGGTGCCAGGATCCGCCACATAATGCATGCACTCAAGTCCCTCCACAGCAAGTAC
Organism: Protopterus annectens; assembly: GCF_019279795.1. Lineage (NCBI taxonomy): Eukaryota > Metazoa > Chordata > Ceratodontiformes > Protopteridae > Protopterus > Protopterus annectens. The sequence goes on from NC_056736.1 coordinate 395,664,178, forward strand.
AAATATGACTCTGTCATTGTCCATGTTGGAGTGAATGACTTGAGATGTACCTCCCTGGACTACATGAAAAGATACATGGAAGAGCTCTTGAATGTGGCCCAGGCAGGTATGACCCTAGCCCTGAGCAGCATCCTGCCTTCACTCAGAATGATACCACAGTATAAGGACAAAATAATTGTCTTCAACAATTGGCTAAGTTTCTGGTGTCATTCAAAGGGGATCCAGTATCTGTCTGCGCAGGATGACATGATCGACAAACCATGATGCTTTGCCAGAGATGGTCTAAACCTGTCACCCTTGGGATTCAGGTTACTGGCTAAGGCTTTTGCCACCCCTATAGTGCCTTTTTCAGAAAAGACTCAAAGGACAAAACCACCACCATAACAGATATAAGCATGCAAAATCTGAAGGTAATGGTACTCAATGCTAGAAGTCTAAACCTTAAAATGCACATTCTCGAGGCACTCCTAAAAATGGAGAACATCGATATCTGTGCAGTAACTGAGATCTGGTTCAAGGCTCCAGAGAGCACCCCTGCAATACCAGGCTACAACTCCTACCACACATTTCGACCAGCAAACCAGGACCGAAGCACTAAATTCGGAGGAGTGTCCATATTCACCAAGGATATTCACACCTCCAGGCTAGTTGCCCAACACAATGCATTTGAAATTCTACAAGTGCAACTAACACTAGGTAAGACTGCAATCCAAATTGTAGCTTGCTACAGATCCCCCACCATGCCCCAAGATTCTCACTACACCTTTCTAAACATACTAGAAAACATTAAGATACAACCAAACACCCTAATACTGGGTGATTTCAACTACCCTGCCATTAATTGGGAAAACTACTAGGGTAACAACACCTTTGCCCAACGGTTCTTGGAATTCATAAATTCCAACTCCCTGGACCAGCTAATCCATAGTCCCACCAGGGGCTCAAATATTCTAGACCTGGTCATTACCAACATGGGAAATCGATGCTCCACACCAGTGGTCACCCCCTCGTTGGTCAGGTCTCACCATAAGCTAATCACCCTTAACGTCCACATCCCACCCCACCCCCCAGTAGGGAAACCTCCATAAAAAACTTCTCCAAAGCCAACTTTATGCTACTCAAGTCAGAAGTGACAAACGTCATGACACCCTTGCAGACAAGAACTGAAAGTTAAACCGCTGAATCCTACACTAAGGCACTGTACGAGCACATCCACTCGTGCATGAATCATGCCATTCCAAACAGAACCAAGATGGTCCCCTCCAAAAAAAGGAATCCAATCTGGTGGTCTCCTGCCATAAACAAACTGTACAACAGAAGGAGGAAACTGTTGCAGAAAAGAGGAAAATCCCAGGATGCAAAAAACTCCCTTACCAGCATCAGTAAGAAGCTGAGTTCCCTCATAAAATCCTCCAAAGCTAGTTACGAAAATAAAATTGCCAAAGATTCCAAGGACAACCACAAGGCATTTTATAGTTATGTCAAGAATCTAAATGGCAATGTTCAGATCTGCTCAGAGCTACAGCAGAATGGTATTAAATATACTCATCCCAAGGATATTGCCAATAACCTGGCAGATCAATTCAGTGCCAACTTCAACCCCCCAGCCCCTAAAGGGCCCATCTCAATACCAAAAGATTGCCAGATTTTGGTAATCATGGCCACACAGGTAAAAAACGCAGTCTCCAAAGCTAAGAATACAACATCCATGGGACCAGATGACATCGCAGGCTATGTACTACATGAACTACAAAATGAAGTGGCACCTCACCTAAGTGTCATGTTTAATCATAGCCTTACCTCAGGCTTTGTGCCCAATGAGTGGTGCACAGCTACAGTTATCACACTCCACAATGGGGGATCCACCTTGGATCCCGGGAACTATCATCCCATCAGTCTGATGAGCCTGATCTGCAAAGCCATGGAACGCATTATCACGGAACTTATAAACAAAGACAGTGGCAACCTTCAAACACTGGAGCCCACTCAGTTTGGTTTCGTAAAGGGCTGATCTTGTCTCCTCAACCTGAGTGACTTCTTCGAATCAGTCTCCAGAACCATGGATGAGGGTAAGGCAGTCTACACAGCCTATCTGGACCTCGCCAAGACCTTCAATACCATCCACCACTCTGGAATCAAAGATAAACTTACTAAGCTGGGCATTAATCCCTACATCACTCAATGGGTTGCCAACTGGCTTACAGACAGAACCAACACTGTAAAAGTAGCTGACTCAAAATCCAGCTCCAAACAAGTGACAAGCGGAGTACCTCAGGGTTCAGTCTTGGGACCACTCTTGTTTGGCATCAACTTCTCTGAAGTACAGGCCAGCACTAAGGGACTCTGGCTAACAAAGTTCTCAGAAGACTGCAAACTGGGAGCCATTACTGAATTTTCAAATGATGTGGATATTCTACAAAAGGGTCTTACAGAAACAGATGCTTGGTGCCAGAGCCATGGGTTCAAGCTCAGTGCCAAGAAATTTATAGATGTTCATCGTGTTACACTGTTGCAGTCATTACACTTGGGTTATCCTGCCATCAGGCAGTCCCGCAGTCGGCCAGAGTTCCAAAGTCTTGATCCGGCGTCGGCTGCTGTCGCCTCCTCCCTGATGTCAGTGCGCCAGGGGTATATAAGATGCATCTGACGCCATTTTCTTCAGTCTTTCTTGCCGCGCATTGCCCGAAGCAGAAGCAGCTCGTAAGTGCCGGTCGGCTGACTCCTGAGATTTTCGAAGTCGAATTTCAGATCCGAAGTCTTCAATAAAGCTAAGTACCCCATTGCGGAAACCTTTTTCTTGCCTCAGACCGATGTCAGAAAAAGTTAATAATTGTATTTCTTGTGGGAAGCAAATACCTCATAAGGACTTCCACTCTTACTGTATTCCATGCCTAGGCCCTGATCACGACATCATTAGTTGTCGGTTTTGTGCTAGATTTAACAAACGCACTATAAAAAGACATTTTGATTTTGCTTTGCACTACTTTGGCCGAAGGTTTAATTATACCATGCCGTCAGATCAACCGGCGACCTCAATACCGAAAAAACGCAAAGACAAGGATAAAGACAGGCATCCGAGGTCCAAAACCGAAGACGAAACCTCTTCTAGGCCAGCGCCGGTTCTCAGTGAGGTGCTTTCGCAGACCCTGACACCCACTACCTCAGAGCCACAGGCCGCTTCCGACTCCCACATGGAGACAACTAGGCCTCTGGAAACTCAAGGTATTGGGCCTATGGAAACTAATCCCTCAGATGGGTCCGGAGCCGCTGAGCAGGCATCAGCTTCTGAGGGTGTTTTCAGACCTTCACAACTTACCATTAAAACAACAGCCAAGACAAAGGTACCATTAAAAACAAAGAAACAAGTACAGCATTCTCCTGGACAGTCCTCCATGCCTAAGAAACAGATGCTTAAAATGGCCGAAGACCTCATTATTCTAATCAGGGGTTCCCATCCCCCTCCTGAGAAAAGGCCTAGGCAGGATACAGACTATGATTCCTCTGATCAGGTTTCCATTTCCTCTGATTCCTCTTCAGACCAGGGATACTCTCTACCCCCCCATGAGGACTCTGATGCTGAAGAATCTATCCCTTCAGCCTCTCCTCCTGAGGATTATTCTTTTGGCAAAACTTTACATACCATGAGGGAGCATTTCCACTGGGAAAGTCAGGATTACTCAGAATCCAAGAAAATGCTCAGGGATTTCCTTGTATTGCCTCAGCACAGGCCACTGGCTATTCCACCTGTGCTAGACATTGTGGATGATGTGTTCCCTGAATCCAGCTTATCTCCTGATTCTTTGCCCCCTGCTCCAGCCAAGCCAGACAGGTACTATAGAGTCCCTGACTCTCACACGTTTCTTTACAAAAACCCTTCTGCTGATCCCAAAACTATTTCCCAGGGTCCAAAAGGGGTTAAGGCTTCCATTGCAAAAAATCCAGTACCCTCTGACAGAGATTCCAGAGCTTTGGATAGACGGGGGAAGAAAGTATACACTTCTGCAACTTTAGCAGTAAGAGCTTTAAATTGCCAGTTTCACATGTTTAAGTACCAACAATATTTAATGGCTCAGTTAAAACAGAAAATGCTTGCTAGCTCAGAAGCTCCTGATTGTAAAGAAATGCAGGATTTATTGCATGCAGTTGAACAGGTGGGAAAACATACTCTGCAATGTGGTTTTGATTCTTTAGAGGCCTCTTGTAGAGCCGCAGTTACAGGTTCTGTGATTTGAAGACATGCTTGTTTAAAAGAACATAGTTTATCTGATCATGTTAAGGCAAAATTATTGGATGCTCCTTTACAGCATGATACCTTGTTTAGTGTTAAGGCAGAAGAGGTGTTAAAGAAAATGGAGGATAAAGCTAAATCTATGCAAACAGTCAAGGATTTCCTACAGGTACAGCCACCTCGGTTTAGCAGAAATTGGCCAACAAAGAATTGGTCCTTTCCAGTGTGAGATAGGCCACAGAGAGGCAGATAAAGACACCCAAGAGGCAGATCTCAACCCCAAAGCTCAAACAGACAACGACAGTGGGGCACCTCAACCCCAAAAGGAGGTGAGGACAGGTCCCAACCTTATAGAAAACAGTCACAATGACTTTCCCCTTCGTACACCAAGCACGTCCCTTTTGGAAGCCCCCTTAGGGGGAAAACTAGCACTTTTTTCTCAAAACTGACAAAACAATCACCCAAGACAAATGGGTTCTGAATATTGTGTCTCAAGGTTACAGGTTCCACTTTCATACTTTACCAAGGCTAAAAGGAATGCCAGACCTGCCACAAAATCAATGGGCAGAGGCACAAAAACAAATTTCAGCCCTCATGGATATAAGAGCTATTCAAAAAGTACCACAGCAGGAACAAGGACAAGGATTTTACTCAAGACTCTTCCTGGTCCCCAGAAAGGACAAGGCCTGGAGGCCCATACTAGACCTTTCAATTTTGAATACTTACCTGGATATTCCAAAATTCAAAATGTTAACCTTACAGCAGCTTCTGCTGACAAGAAGGCTTGGCTTGTTACTCTGGACCTCAAAGAGGCATACCTGCATGTCCCTATCAGACAAAATTGCAGAAGATACCTCAGATTCAAAGCTGGTACAATGCACTACCAATTCTCTGCACTGCCCTTTGGCTTATCTACTGCGCCAGGGTCTTCACAAAGTGCCTGGCACCAGTAATTGCATTTTGCAGACAAAAAGGAATTCAAATATATCCATACCTGGACGACTGCCTCATTCAAGCAGAGACAAAGGACATTCTTCTACAGCATCTGGCATTTGTAAAAAGGTTGCTAATTTCTCTAGTGTACACAGTAAATGAAAAGAAGTCAAAACTAGTGCCCTCGCAACAGATTATATTCCTGGGTGCCAGCTTAAATACAACGGCCCAGATGGCTTACTTCACGGCAGACAAACAAGTTCAACTAACTCAATATTTTCAATTAATGGCAAAAAAGTCCCATCTCCCTGCAAGAAAAATTCTGCAGGCCCTGGGATTCATGGCATCCTGCATTCTACTAATACCATATGCCAGACTGCATATGAGGAAATTACAATGGTACCTAAAAAGTGTTTGGACTCAACACTCTCACAGTTTAGAAGCAGTAATACCAATGATTCCCTGCCTACAACAGGAGTTTCGATGGTGGGCACAGGCATGTCACCTAAACAAGGGTCAGCCTTTTACCCAACCCACAGCCAGGCAAACTCTAACAACAGATGCTTCGGATTATGCCTGGGGAGTACACATGGCAGGAAAATGCATTCAGGGCAAGTGGACCACAGACCAGATGCATCTTCACATCAATCAAAAAGAGATGTTGGCTGTTCAAAATGCCCTAACAGCTTTCAAGGACCTTCTGCATCCAGGACAATTATTACTAAAGACAGACAACACCACAGTAATGTGGTACATAAACAAGCAAGGGGGCACTCATTCTTATCCCCTATGCAGGCAAGCCATGACCTTGTGGAACACAGCTCTAACGTATCAAGTTCACTTGCAAACACAATTAGTGCCAGGAAAGAAAAATACTCTGGCAGACGATCTAAGCAGAAATATCATGGACCCTCACAAATGGAAATTGAATCCACAAATCTTCAGCATCGTAACTCAAAAATGGGGATGCCCAGACATAGATCATTTTGCCCTCCCCACTGAATTGCCAACTACAAAAATTCTGCACAAGTACTTATCACAAACAAGCATGGAAAGTGGACGCTGTCTTGTTCAGCTGGAAAAACCTAAAAGTTTATGCCTTCCCAGCATTGCCTCTCCTTTCAAAGGTACTCCTAAAAGCCAGACAAGAAAAACCACAGATGATCCTGATTGCTCCAGATTGGCCACGCCAGCACTGGTACCCTATCTTAAGGAACTTGGCTCAAGGACCACCATGGATTTTGCCTCAAATTCCACACCTTCTGACTCAACAAAACAATCAGATCCTGCACGGTCAGCTCAAAACCCTAAACCTAGCTGCATGGCAGATACATTAGCCAAACAGACCACACCTCTCTCTAAAGCTGTTATGGATGTCATTTTGGAGGCCATGAGGCCTAGCACCAGGAAAGCTTACTCAGAAAAATGGAAGAGATTCTGCACCTGGAACCAGGCTCAAAACCTTGACCCTCTTGTTCCAAACATTCCTCAGATTTTGCAAGGCTTAAATGAGATGCTGGACAGAGGCCTATCCTTCTCATCAATTAAGATCCACGCCTCTGCCATTTCAGCACATTACAACACGGATCCTCCTTTATACTCTCATCCCTTGCTAAAGCAGTACCTCAGAGGGGCTAAAAACATAAGACCACCCTGGAGAGCACCAACACTGACTTGGGACCTCAATTTCGTTTTGGAAAAACTGACCCTACCACCTTTTGAGCCAGCCAACACAGCCGATCTAAAATTTTTATCATGGAAAACAGCTCTGCTCCTGGTAGTAACTTCAGCACGAAGAGTCTCAGAGCTACAGGCATTAATGGCAGTGGAACCTTTTATAATTTTTCATCAGGACAGGGTTTCTTTAAGGACAAACCCTACCTTTATGCCAAAGGTGATATCTAGTGTGGCTCTTAACCAAACCATCCATTTACCAACTTTTTATACAAACCCCCAGAATAAAGGGGAGAAACTTCTGCATTCTTTGGACATACACAGGCAGCTACGCTTCTACTTGGACAAAACAAAAGCTTTCAGGAAAACTGCGCAACTGTTTGTAGCGTATGCTGCAGGATCACAGGACAAGGCTATCTCAAAGGAGACTATATCCAAATGGATAGGACACTGTATTCATTACTGCTACACACAGCATGGAAAATCAGTCCCAAATACCATTAGGCCGCATTCCACCAGGGCAACAGCCACTTCAACAGCCTTTCTCAGAGAAGTACCTACCAAGGAAAGTTTGGAGGCTGCAACTTGGAGTTCAGTGCACACTTTCACAAAGCATTATCATCTGCCTCTTTACTCTAAATCCAGAGCAGGATTTGCCACTACTGTTCTGCAGGGCCTCATAGCCAATCCTAACTCTTTATAGACCAGCCACCCAACCTTAGCTTTGGGATTCTACCCAAGTGTAATGACTGCAGCAGTGTAACATGATGAACATAGTACAGTTTTGTACCTACCATAAATGTAGATTTTCGAGTGTTCACACTGCTGCAGTCCAGGTTACCCTCCCTCCATCCCCTCTGAACTAGCTGGACTTATTTATACCTTTCTATCCTATAAACCTTTGTGGTGTATTTGCTTGTAACTGAAGGTATTGTTTTTATTTTATATGTATATTTCCTAATAGCAATATGTATTGCCTACCTATTGGGGGCACCTGACATCTGGGGCAAGAAAAACTGAAGAAAATGGCTTTGGATGCATCTTATATACCCCTGGCACACTGACGTCAGGAGGAGGTGACAGCAGCCTACGCCGGACCAAGACTTTGGAACTCTGGCCGACTGCGGGACCACCTGACAGCAGGATACCCCAAGTGTAATGACTGCAGCGGTGTGAACACTCGAACATCTACATTTATGGTAGGTACAAAACTGTACTTTATCCCCTTTCGGAAAAACCATGTACCCATGAATTACCACATAAGTGGCAGTACACTAAACACCGAAAGTATGATAAGGGACTTAGGGACACAGGTGGACAGTGGTCTCACTTTCAATAACCACATAACCACAACAGTCAGGAAATCCTTCTATGTGGCACACCTCATCACTAAGGGCTTTTCATCCAGAAAAAAGGAGGTCATTGTCCCATTGTACTCATCCTTCATTAGACCCATTATAGGGTACAATGCCCTGTTTGGTATGTACCTCAAAAGACATCTGCAACAACTGGAAAGGCCACAGAAATACCTCACTAAAAGAATCACAGGCCTAAAGCAGATGCCCTATGCTGACCGTCTAAAAAAACTCCAGCTATACTCTGTCGCATATCGCCTACTCAGAGGCGATCTCTGCTTAACATACAAGGCCATGTCAAATCCAGTGCTATTGGACATGCTACACTTAAAGAAATCCCAATCCCTCAAAGCCACACACTCCAGGGATCTAAACCTGATCATCACAATGAACAAAACATGCTGGAGGGATAGGTTCCTGACCCAGAGACTCCCCATACTCTGGAATAGAATGTCCATACATATCAAGCAGAGCACCTCTTTGGCCCTCTTGAAAAGGAACCTTAATGATTGGATGGGAGATAGGAAATTCACCCCGGGGATCATGTCAGTCACCCTGCTAGACAGGGGACCTGGGAAGTAAATATTCTGGAAAGAAATAGCCAATGAATTGTTATGGCTAGGCTTGTATAGGGCCGATAGCCTAGTACCAACCTATGAACCTATGAACAATGGACAGCACTCACTCTATTGACTGACCCAACTCTGTTCCCAGGAAATAGGTAATATCACTTTCTTCATCCATCCAATTTAAAGCCTGCTTCATAATTATTTCTGAAACTCTTTGTAAGCATCAATAGAGTTGATTGCACTGCACTTGCCTTCCCATGGTCATTGACTTGTATGATGCATTTTGCCAACTTGTCCTGTATTGTTTCTAACATTTTAGTGAAGACCTGTTTGCACATTACATTTTAGAACACATCACTGAAAACGAGACTGCTTATTTAACCCTGTAGGTGGAGGTGTCATATGATCTAACCTAAGGAACTCAGTACAGAAATCCTACAGGCATATCTCTCAATCTCTTAGTGCAAGAATTCTAGACAAAGTCAAAAGTAATTGGGGTTGGGGGGGGGGTAAAGGTGGAAAATCAGAGATTGATTTTAAATGTGTGCATAACTGCAGAAAGTTGCTAGAATAACTAGTTTTGCATTGGCATGTATTTTACGAAGGATATGAAGTCTGAAACTCAAGTGTCTCTTTATTTAGTGACTTTAATCCATTACAATTTTCCAGAAAACCACAAATTTTATGAGGAGACGATCAAAAATATTTATTTTATTTATTTATAGATACATAGGTTCAAGGGTGTGTACTAGGCTAATGGCCCTGGAGCCTTTACAAGGCTAGCCCATAGGATTACCCTGGCATTGTGCCACTCGACCTTAGTTCCCAGTGCCTCTGTCGAGTAGAGCCACTGGAGTGATCCTTGGGGTGAATTTTCTATTTTCCATCCACTCATTAAGATTTTTCGTGAAGAGGGCAAGTGAGGTGCTCTGTTTGACATGTATGGGAAGTCTATTCCATAGCATAGGCAGTCTCTGGGTTATGAACCTGTCCCTCCAGCACTTTCTGTTTATTGTGGTAATGAGGTTGAGGTCTCTGGAGTGTGTGGTGCAGAGGGATTGGGATTTCTTTAGATGTAGCATTTCTAACAGAGCTGGGTCAGACATGGCTTTGTAAGTCAAACAGAGATCACCTATAAGTAGGTGATATGAAACAGAGAATAGTTGGAGTTTTTTTATTCTATCCATATAGGACAAGTGTTTAAGGCCTAGGATCCTCTTTGTGAGGTACTTTTGTGGCCTCTCCAGTTGTTGCAGGTGTCTAGTGAGGTACTTGCCAAATGGGGCATTGTACTCAATGACTGGCCTAATGAGGGAAGAGTAGAGGGAGACAATGACCTCTTTCTTCCTGGATGCAAAACCCTTAGTAATGAGATGTGCCACATAGAAGGACTTTCTGACCACAGTGGCAATGTGGTGGTCAAAAGAGAGTTTGCTGTCAACCTGTGTTCCCAGATCTCTTATAACGCTTTCTGTGATCAGTGGACTACCATTGATGTGGTAATTCATAGGAACTGAGTTTTTCCCAAAGGGAATGACAACACATTTTTTGGCATTGAGCTTAAGGCCATGGTTCTGACACCAGTTGTTGGTCTCAGTGAGGCCTTTCTGTAGGATGTCAGCATCACTTGGGGAGTTAATAATGGCTCCCAACTTGCAATCATCTGCGAACTTTATCAGCCAGAGTCCCTTCGTGTTGGCCTAGACTTCAGAGAAGTAGATAAACAGGAGAGGACCCATGACCAATCCCTGTGGGACTCCACTCATGACTGGTTGGCAGTCTGACTTGGATTCAGCTACTTTTACACGGTGGGTTCTATCTGTGAGCCAGTTTGCAACCCACCTAGAGATACAGAGGTTGATTCCTAACTTAGTGAATTTTTCTATGATTCCTGAGTGGGGAATGGTATCAAAGGCCTTGGCCAGATCAAGGTAGGCTGTATGAACCACCTTGCCTTCATTCACAGCTCTGGTGACTGACTCAAAGAAGTTGACCAAGTTGAGGGTATGATCTGCCCTTCACAAAAGCAAACTGTGTGGAAGTTTGGAGATTCCCTATATCCTTGTTTATTGGGTCCATGATGATGCGTTCCATACCTTTGCATTTCAGACTTGTCAGGCTAATGGGGGTGATAGTTCCCAGGGTCTGTAGTCGCTTCTCCTTTGTGGAGAGGGATGACTGTAGCAGTGTGCCATTTGGTAGGGACAAAGCCTGAGGTGAGGCTGTGATTAAACAGGGCACACAGGTGAGGTGCCAGTTCACCCTGTAGTTCATGTAGAACACAGCCAGGGATATTGTCAGGTCCCATAGAATATGTATTCTTGGCCTTGGACAGTGCTCTTTTAACCTGTGCAGCAGTAATACTGGGTGCCTGGCAATCTACTGGTATTGCGATTGGTCATTTTGGGGAGGGAATAAAGTTGGCACTGAATCTGTCGGCCAGTATATTGGCAATATCTGTTGGCTCAGTATAGGAGGTACCATTGTGCAGTAGCTCAGAGAAAATCTGGGTATTGCCGTGGAGATTCTTTACATAACTATAGAAGGCCTTGTGGTTGTCTTTACTATCTGCTGCAATTCTGTTTTCATAGCTAGCTTTAGAGGATTTGATGAGGGATCTCAACTTTTTGTTGAGGCTGATAAGGGAGTTTTTCCAGTCTTGGGACTTCACCTTATTCCGCATCAGTTTCCTCCTTCTGTTGTAGAGTTTGTTTATGGCAGGGGATCACCAGACTGGCTTCCTTTAGAGTTTGTTTATAGCAGGGGACCACCAGACTGGCTTCCTTTTTTTGGAGGAGAGTATCTTGGTTCTACTGGGTATGGCGAGATCCATGCATTTGTGTACGTGTTCATACAGTGCATTGGTGAATGATTCGGCAGTCATGCATCTATTCTCTATTTGCATGGGTGTCGTGAAGTTAGCCACCTCTGTTTTTAGGAGCCCAAAGTTAGTTTTGGAGAAGTTTTTCATGGTGGTTACCTTTGCAGGGGGGGGGGGGGTGGATTTCCAAGGTGATTAGTTTGTGGTCAGATCTAACCAGGGAGGAGTTGACTATTGGTGTAGAGCAATGGTCGCCCATGTTAGTAATGACCAGGTCAAGGATGTTGCTACCTCTAGTGGGGGTAAGAACGAGCTAGTCCAGGACATTGGATTTAATGAATTCTAGGAAACATTGGACAAGTGTATTCGTACATGAGTAGTTTTTCCAGTTAATGGAGGGGTAGTTGAAGTCGCCCAGTATGAGAGTGTTAGGTTGGACCCTAATATTCTTCAGGGTGCTTAGGAACATGGAATGTGAGTCTTGGGACATGGTTGGGGACCTATAACAGGCTACAACCTGAATCTCTGTCTTACCCAATGTTAGCTGCACCTGAAGTATCTCTGATGCATTATGTTGAGCTACCAGTCTGGAGGTGTGCGCATCCTTTATGAATATGGAAACACCACCGCCTTTGGAGCTTCGGTCCAAGTTCTTGGGCCAAAAGGTGTGGAATGAGTTATAGCCTGTTAGTGCAGGGGTGCTTTCTGCTGCCTTGAACCAGGTCTCTGATACAACACAAATGTTGATGTTCTCCATTTTAAGGAGTGCTTCGAGTGAGTGCATTTTGAGATTTAGACTTCTAGCATTGAGCAGCATGACCCTCAGATTGCATTTGTTTGTAGTGTTACGGTAGTAATTTGGTCTTTGGAACACCACCTAAAAAGGGGTTCCTATGAGTTAAACGACACGTTGTTCCATCGACAGCTGGTAGATGGACTTCAAGTAACCGAAACGTCAAAGGAACGAAACCTGAAATCAACGAACGTCAGTTAACCAAACGTCAAAGGAACGAAAACGTAAATCAACGAAAGTCAGTCAACCGACACCGACGCGGAGGTAAGCGAAATGTGTAAGGGATGTGTATGTATGCAGTAGTGACGGACGTTAGGGTGCGAGTAAGGTAAGTGTGCGATGTTCACGGTCTGTGGGGATGGGGTGGGTTAAGTGAGTTAGGGTTAGGGCTCGGGTAAGTGTGTAGTAGTGATATCTTTTGGGTTAGGGTGGGTTGAGGGAGTTAGGGTTGGGCGTCGGGTCGGGTGAGTGTGTAGTAGTGATATCTTTTGGGTTAGGGGTGGGTTAAGTGAGTTAGGGTTAGGGCGGGTTAGGTGAGTGTGCGAGAGTGATGGACCTTAGGGTTAAGGTTTGGGTCAGGGTTGTCGATATGTGTGTATGTCAGGTTTAGTGTTGCTTTGGTAGGAGTTTGGTTTGCTTGAGTTGTGTGTGTGGTGTTTGGAGTGGGGATCCGTTTGTTTTTAATTATTGTTGTTGTGGTGTGGAGTGTATGAGGTGTATATCGTAGGTAGCAGCGCGAGTATGTATGTAGTTGTGTATGTGTTTCTGTGGTAGTGATTGTACTTTGCAGGTATGTGTTGTTTAGTGCTAGTATGTAGTTTAGACTTGTCGGTTGAGTGAGTTTAGTTTATGTTAGTTTTCGTTGTTTTGACGTTTTGGTTAATTGACGTCCATCTGCCGGCTGTCGATGGAACAACGTGTCGTTTATCTCATATGAACCCCCTAAAAAGGCACTATAGAGGTGGCAAGAGCCATAGCCAGTATCCAGAAGCCCAGGGGTGACAGATGCAGGCCATCTCTGGCAAAGCATCGAGGTCTGTCAATCATGTCATCCCAGGCAGACAGATACTGGATCCCCTTAAAATGAGACCAGAAACTAAGTCAGTTGTTGAAATCAATAATTTTCTGCTTGTACTGTGGTATCATTCTGGGTGATGGTAGGATGCTGCTCAGGGCTAGGGTCATAAATGCCTGGGTTACATAATCTGAGAGCTCCTCCATGTCTCTTTTCATGTAGTCCAGGGAGGTGTGTCTCAGGTCGTTCACACTCACATGTACAATGACCGAGTCATATTTGTACCTGTTGTTGAGGGACCTGAGTGGGTGCATTATGTGGCAGATCCTGGCACCTGACAGGCAGCTGACTGTCACTATGTCCTTATTCAACCTAATGAGTGAGACATCAGTGTGCCTCACTATCGAGTCACCTATGACTAGTGTTCTGGGCATGCTGTTTTTCCTTAGAGGCTTTGGCTGAGTGGCACACTGTTTAGGAGAGTTATGTGTCTCGTGAATAGTGTTGTGTTGTGGTGGTGGAGTGCGTTTATGCCTTGGAAGTCTGTTCTCTTTGATTAGATTTTTATTGAGAGCTTCTGCAAAGGCTGGTGTGTGGTTTGTGTTTTTATGTGAAGGGAGTGCTTGTGTGTGTTCTGGAGGGCTGTGTGTTCCATGTGGTGTGGTCCAAGTGTTGACCTTCTCCTCTTAACCAGCTATTCCGGTCTTGGCTGGAGAGTGCATGGCTTCCAATTTGGATGTATAAGTGCATCTCTTACAAGTCTGAGTGTTGGGAGGTAAGAGGAGAGAGCTGTCAGTGTACATGAGGCAGTTGTTACATCACCTCAGGATGCCCAAGTTCACCAGGTTAATAGGAGAAAGCACAGGGAACTGAACTTTAGACATGTCTGGAAGAGTGGGCATAAGTAAGTATTGGAGCTGTTTCCTTGTAGAACGTTTAGTGCTGGTAGCACTTTTGTTGCTACAATAATTGCTACAAGAAGTCTGGTATTTTAAAGTGCTAGACTAATAAGCTAGCAAAAGTGCAGGAGAGGAGACAACTAGTAGATCGAAGGGAAAAATTGAAGAGCAGACTTTGGCACCTCTCAGAAGCTTACAAACAGTCCTGGATACAGCAAATATGTATCTGGACTAGACTAGTTATAGGAAAGGCAAGAAACAAGCGCAAATGCAGGCTTTTAAACCAGAAAGTTGAAAGATATGGAAAAACTGCCCAAACAACCAATAAACTACAAGTTCTGGGCCAAAAACCACTCTTCTTGTGGTAGATAGGCTAGACGGCTTCCCTCCAACACAGAAAGGCTTGAGGGGGGCTCAGAAGCTTACATACAGTCCTGGATACAGCATATCTGCATCTGGACTAGACTAGTTACAGGAAAGGTGGGAAAAGCGCAAATACAGGCTTTTAGACCAGAAAGTTGAAAGAGATGGAAAAAAATGCCTAAACGGCTAATAAACTACAATTTCTGGGCCAGAAACCACTCCTGTTGTGGTGGATAGGCTACCTAGTGCTTACCACTCCCACTGACAAGCTAGAAGGCTTCCCTCCAACACAGAAAGCCTTGAGGGGCTCAGAAGCTTACAAACAGTCCTGGATACAGCAAATCTGTATCTGGACTAGACTAGTTATAGGAAAGGTTACAAACAGTCCTGGATACAGCAAATCTGTATCTGGACTAGACTAGTTATAGGAAAGGTGGGAAACAAGCGCAAATGTAGGCTTTTAAATCAGAAGGTTGAAAGAGGTGGAAAAAACTGCCCAAATGGCAAATAAACTGCATTTCTGGGCCAGAAACCACTCCTCTTGTGGTAGATAGGCTACCTAGTGCTTACCACTCCCACTAATAAGCTAGAAGGCTTCCCTCAATACAGAAAGGCTTGGGGGGCTCAGAAGCTTACAAACAGTCCTGGATGCAGCAAAAACTGTATCTGGACTAGACTAGTTATAGGAAAGGTGGGAAACAAGCGCAAATGTAGGCTTTTAAATCAGAAGGTTGAAAGAGGTGGAAAAAACTGCCCAAATGGCAAATAAACTGCATTTCTGGGCCAGAAACCACTCCTCTTGTGGTAGATAGGCTACCTAGTGCTTACCACTCCCACTAATAAGCTAGAAGGCTTCCCTCAATACAGAAAGGCTTGGGGGGCTCAGAAGCTTACAAACAGTCCTGGATGCAGCAAAAACTGTATCTGGACTAGACTAGCTACAGGGAAGGAAGGAAACAAGTACAAACACAGGTTTTTAGACCAGAAATTTGAAAGAGATGGAAAAACTGCCCAAACGGCCAATAAACTACAATTTCTGGGCCAGAAACTACTCTTGTGCTAGATAGGCTACCTAGTGCTTACCACTCCCACTGATTTATTTATTTTACATTTGTATATGAGGCAAAAATATGGACATTCTGAAAAATTCTGCACAGCTGAGAGGTATGCTTACAGATTCTATTCCTCTGCCTTGATAATGTGGAAGAATAGCCTTGTATGATTATGTAAATATTTCATTTTATTTAGGACTGCATCATCAACATTTCATGTGTACAGTGTGAGATTGCAGGTTAGGAAATGACTGCCTAAATCACTACCTCATTCAGAGTAGTGACAGTCAATGTGGCAAGTGAACTCAAGAGCGATTCTTCAGTGCCTTTAGGTAGTGCAGTAATGAAAATGTTGTGTGGCTGTCGCACCTGACACTGTACTGCGAATGAGTATAACTTAACTGAATATGGGTGGTAAATGTAGGGAACTAAGTTTAGAATGCATACATAAATGTACAGTTTCACATAAAAGGTGACAGGAAGGGAAGCAACTTACTGGAAGAGATCTTGGAAGTCGGGACATCAGAATGTTTTAAATTAGTCTGGAGTAGATGTAACAAAAATACAAATGAAGTAGATGTTCATGCAGGGGACTAGTCACAACATACTACAGATTAGAGAGAGATGTCTTTAGTATTCCTACGACTCTCTCTACGTTATCAAACATACAACAGGTTTTGGAGCTCCATACACTACAACAGAATCTTCACAATCTAGTTAGTTAGTTATTTAGTTAGTTAGTGAATTGCTGGTTGCAGTAATTATCCACCTTATTTCGTTAATGTATGGTCTATGGAACACTGTTGCTACATGTTCCCGTCCTTGTTATCATCATCATCATCATCATTATTATTATTACTAGTAGTAGTATCATTATTATTATTACTAGTAGTAGTATCATTATTATTACTAGTAGTAGTATCATTATTATTATTACTAGTAGTAGTATCATTATTATTATGTAGGGGTGGCATGCTGGGGGTCTTTAAGGCAGAAAGACGTCTGTTCCTAGTCCTCCTTACTCTGTATTTAATTGCAGGCACTCGTCTGATCCCTTTACAAGCTATCCTAACCCCCCCCCCCCCAGGCAACTGGTTGATAGATTGCTGGGTCAACATGCAGGGAACTACAGAGGGAAGGTGACCAAAGTATCATCTATGCTTCTTCCAGGAATGGTTGTTTGGTAGGATGTTCTGGGGATAAGTCTTTTTCCCACAGCATGTGGAATACATCAAAGGTGGCAGCATGCGATGGGCATGTTACAAGGGACCACCTTCACTGTAAGATATCCTTCTTAAGCTACCACCTTGTCCACTTAGTTAGCTGCTACCTCATCAGTGATCCCTAGCCTCCACCAGGAATGATGACCTTTTAGGTATGTATATATCTATATATGGATCTACTTTACATGCTCGACATTTCAGAAAGCTGAAGAACATATGGCCGAGACCATATGATCGACTTTTGAAATGTCGATCATGTAAAAAATAAAAAATAAAAAAACACAACAAACACTAACCTAAACATTGCTAGCGGGGGGGGGGGGCAACCCCCCTGCACCCCTCTGTGGGCCCCCCCCAAAACATAAATATACCAACTCCGAGATCACACTATAGTGCAGAAGATGGAAATCTTTCCATTCTGCACTGTACGGCGATGCCTGTTCCGCATGGTCGACATTTCAAAAGTCGATCATATGGTCTCTGCCATATGGTCTTCAGCTTTCTGAAATGTTGACCATGTGAAGGGGACCCATATATATGTGTGTATATATATATATATATATATATATATATATATATACACACACACACATATCTATATATATATATATATATATCTATATATATATATATATATATATATATATATATATATATACACACACACACACACACACATACACACACACATATCTATATATATATATATATATATATATATATATATATATATATATATATATATATACATATACACGAACACAGACACACAGACACACATATATGTATGTATATACATATATATATATATATATATATATATATACATATATATATATATATATATATATATATATATATATATATATACATATATATATAATATAATTCATTCTTTCATTCATTCTGATTAATTTCTAAACTGCCTGCCCTGGTCAAGGTTGTTTGGTAGTAAGACAAGCAATGAGACCAGATTTCTCTGTCCACAGTAGTTAACCATGAAGATATCCTGTTGGATCCCTGGATGTTCCTGGGCAAGCTGAGAGACATAAACCCTCCAACAAGCCCTGGATCTGCTCCTGGGTCTCCTTCCAGTGGGCCATAGATGGTACAATTCCCATTTAAAACTACTAGGGGGCCATCATCACCAGTTGGGGACAAAGCTCCAAAAACAGGGACAAATTTTACATATTGCTAGAATAAAAGGTTTTGTGTTACCATGCATTTTATGAAGGGTATGAAGTCTGAAACAAATGCTTTTCATTGTTTAGTGAATTCACTCCACGCTGATTTGCCACAAAAATCCAGAAAAGCACAAATTTTCTGAGGAACAGACCAAAATATGAAGTAAAAATTTAGACATTCTGTGAAAATCTTGACAGTTAAGTGGTACGAAGTTGCCTAAACCATCCTGACTGACACATCTGAACATGAACACTGGTTGCTCTCAGAGTTCTTCTGGACTGCAAAGGTTGTGTTATAGAGAATAAGCCAAGCTACACTGAGAAAGAATTTCATGTATACCACTTGTATCTGTGATGATATTTTCTCAGTCATTACAAAATACTTGTAACCATAGCAGAGGATGGGCTTAGAGCTCTGTCCTTTGACTCACTTTTCACTTCATCACAATGGAGTTGTGCTGCTCCTGCTTTACTGATTCCAGTGCATCTGTTATGTCATCAGTCTCCCTCTCCTGTCTCCCTCCACACATGGACAAGACTCCAAGGCACAGAAACGTCTGCTTTACTGGTTCCAGTGCATCTGTTATGTCATCCGTCTCCCTCTCCTGTCTCTCTCCACACATGGACAAGACTCCAAGGCACAGAAACGTCTGCTTTACTGGTTCCAGTGCATCTGGTATGTCATCTGTCTCCCTCTCCTGTCTCCCTCCACACATGGACAAGACTCCAAGGCACAGAAACGTCTGCTTTACTGGTTCCAGTACATCTGTTATGTCATCCGTCTCCCTCTCCTGTCTCCCTCCACAAATGGACAAGACTCCAAGGCACAGAAACGTCTGCTTTACTGGTACCAGTGCATCTGTTATGTCATCAGTCTCCCTCTCCTGTCTCCCTCCACACATGGACAAGACTCCAAGGCACAGAAACGTCTGTACCTGGCCCCCCAGATGGAAACATCAATCCACTGTCTTGTGGGACTGAAGCATGAACTCTGACTTGGAGACACTTATTTTCATCTCAGCCTCTTCACACACCCCAGTGCATGCTAGTTATCATAGTGACTTGCGGCTAAGAAGACAATATCATCATCTCCAAACAACAAAGATGCAACCCTTCAATGCATTTTGATTCAGCATATCCACCTTTGCTGAATAGCACTCAGAAAATCAAAATGGCAGAAAAACACTTTCTGCAAATTTAATAAAACTTGCATGTGGGAGGAGGTGACCCACACACCCCTAGCACACATATAGTAACTGCAAGGTCACACAACAGTGGGGAAAAGTCCAACCTCAGAGGTCACCAAAAGGTGTGTAAACTTTGACATTCATAATATCTGTCTGAATATATGAAATATATGAATATATGGACATTATATTTTATTTATTTTGATTCTTGAGTGTGGGAGAAATTTTAACCTGCCCTTTTTCACAGAAAGACGCTGTCGCGTTCGATTCTCAGCTAGAGCGTCTTCTGTGTGGAGGCATGCGTGAATGGGCGTGCCTTCGTTGAAGGTTGGGCATTAGGGCTGGTAACTCAGCACGTACAAATCCACTACCAACATTAGCGGACCTGAGTTCCGCTGTGGCAACCCCTAACCGAGATAAGCTAAAAGACACAACAACTTTCAAAACTGCACACAACAAAGTTTGTCCATTTTTAAACCATAGATTGGTGAAATACTAATTTCACTGTAGACAACCAGACTCTACCACAAAACTCTCAACGTTTTACCCCCAGAATTAACAAAGCAAAATTAATTAGAGAGAGAGGGCTACTAGTAAGGGATACTTTTCAAATTCTCATACTGTTAACTTAAAACATCTCAAAAAAAATCTGGTAAACAACAAAATTTTAATCCAAAAGTAGGGATGTGAGCCAAAGTTAGGGGTATCCTTACTAATTAGGAATAGTTGACAGGTATGCTTCAACAAATCCTTCCAGTCCTAGTAAGCATTTTGCACATTTGTACTTTCCCAAATCAAACAACTAAATGAAAAATAAAAGAAGTAGCACTATAGAAGTCCCAGGCCAGGTAATATGAATGGTGTCATAATATAGTATTTATATATGAAAAATGTCCATAATGAACAAAGTAAGGAGTAGAGCTACAGGGAGAACGAGAAGGTTCTAGTTCTGTGTTTACCTTTAGCAGAACACCAGTTTAACTGCAACTTCAGGTTTATTGAGGTGTTTTGTCCAAAACACCATTAAGATCAAATCAAACTAAAAGTCTAATACGCTTAATAACGGATTGTCAAAAACAGTTTATTGTACTTGATTAGCTGTTATTTATTTGTTGAAAAATAAAAATTTCTTGGCCAAAAAAAGCACATTGAATATGTGGTAATAAAATAAATGCACATTGTAAACCATCGTCACATAAAATCAAACTAAAAGTCCAATACAGTTACTAATGACAGTCAAACAAAACATCGAATATGTACTAAGTGCTAAAACAAATGCAAATTAAAAATGATCATCAAATTATCCCACCCATTTAAAGGGCATTTAAAAGAAAATGAGTGTTCTCTCAAAAGGCACCATGGAAGCAAGTTGTGCGAGTGGAGAGACTGATACAAAAAGGAACCCATTCCGTAGGTTTCAAGGTACGTCTGCAGAACAGCGAGCAATCCACGGGATGCTGAATGCAAAGCAGAGGCAGGGCAGTAGGACATAGCCCCTTCAGGTAAGAGGGACCCGGGTCAAGAGAAGACAGATAAACTACAACTAGGGCCTTATAGATTATTCTATAACTCACAGGAAGCCAATGTAGGATGTGAATAACAGGTGTAATGTGTTGGTAATGTAATGTACCCATTAGTAACCTCATGGCAGAGGTTGGCACCATCTTTATATGGACCAGCTCAGTATTAGAAAGTTCAAGGCTCAGGGCTTTGAAGTAGTCCAACCTCAGTGAGACCAAGGCATGACCAACAACCAAAATATCAGATTAATCCCTGAGATGTTTTTTTTTTTTCAAATAGAAACCTGATCTGGTTCCAGAGTGTTAGCCTCAGCTCTGAAATAAGTCCAAGATTATGCACCTCATCAATAAATTCATCCTTGTTGCTATTTTATATGATGAAATTAGGCCAAGGAGGTGCAGAAGAGTCCCTCAAAGATGCAGGAATTTCCATGGTCTTAGTTGTGGATGTTTTGAGTTTCAGCTGATTTTGAATTAACAAATGATGCATCATCAACGAGGGAATACACATTTGCCTTATCATCCATGCTGTCAGTGTGACTGTGATAACCTAAACCCTTCTTCCTTAACAGATCTCCCAAAGGAAGCATTTAAATTGTAAATAATAAAGGGCCAAATGTAGGACCTTATGACACTCCACATTATAATGCATACTGTATATGGAAGATGAGTTGATCTGGGAAAAAATGTGCAAATGGTCAGAGAGGTAGGAAGTAAATCACTCTAAGAGTATTACAGAGATACCACAATGAGTTTGTAGATGGTATTAGAATGCCATGGTCCACATTATCAAAAGTGGCTGAGATATCCAGGAGGACCACGTCTGAACAGAGCCACTGATCTGTAGCCAAAAGATGATCCCTGACAACTCTTAACAAGAGTAGCCTCAGTGTTATAAAGGAAGTGAAAACTTGACTGAAAAGGATCCATGAACCCAATGAATGTAAGGTGAGTTTTAAGTTACTTGTGTACAGCTTTCTTAACTTTCTCCAGAAAGGGGAGATTAAAGACTGAGTGATAATTGTCAAAGATATTAGGATGCATAGATTTCTTCTCTTCTTATTCTTTTTTTTAGAGTGGAGATAAGAATGTTAAGTTCTCATCCAGTGAGCACTATTTATGGACAGGCTATAAGCCTGGCAGGCACCAGCTTGTGAGGGTAAGTTGGGCGGACTAGACCTGAGTGAAAAAGGGAGGTAGCTGTCCTCACTGCACCTACCTTCATCCCAGTGGTACAGGTTATGGAAGTCTTCAGGAATATAAGAAGTATACACCTATTCCAAGTAACAAAAATGTGCTCCATAGATCTATTCTGTTCATAGTAGCCAAAAGAATGTCATTACAGAAAAAAACAAAGGAACCCCTCTGACATCATACAGGATACACAGTCTGTGTGAATCATTGCTTCAAAAACAGACAGCTGATTGCATAAAAAGAACATGTGCTTCCTGGGCTCATAGTATATAAAACAAATAATGTAACTGAATCTGTTTTTGGCCTATGGTCGAGGTTCACCTACTCAACTGACAGATAAATAAAGTATATAAAAAGAAGAAAAACAATCAATATTCTTTCATCCATATCTCACGGGGTTTCCTTTTTTTTTTTTTTGACTATGTAGCGCCAGTTTCTAAGGCACAAAATATGCATTTCTGGGCTGGCATCTCTTTCTTTTGCTCTGGGCTGTGTTTGGGTTATAGAGTTCAAGCGGAGGAATAAAAAGAAAAAAAAAAGGAATGGCTTGTTTTAAACATCACAATAAAAACTGTCTTTATGTATGATTTGTTTGTACTAGAATGAGCAATCAGTTCCAAGCATTGTAACACAGCAGAAACAGACTCAGAGTGTGATGTTGGATGCCAGGGCCAAGGCAGAGATGTTCTGTGTTTTGTGATTTTAAGCATGGGATTGGATTTTTCTGCTTTCCCAGTATTTTCTTAGCCAAACAGCGAAGCCAGTTTAAATATGTATAAGTTTTCCATCATTGTTCCCTGTTCAGAACCAAATATGAAATATGTAACATGGGGAAACAGAGACTGTACAGCTCACCTTTTAAGAGGATACCAATCTTAAAGTCTTTCAAGATCCCAATTTCAGCACAGTTTTAATGGCATTAAGTCTGAAAAGTTAGCAGAATGAATGGTTTTAATTACACAGCTGGCTCAGTAGCTACGGTCAAATAGAATAAGAGTTGGCGAGTAACATCTTATTTTGTCACTGAAGCCATGTCATTCTTTTTAGGAAAATTGCAAAGAAATTGTGCTTAAAGGTATAGCTTAGACAATCCTCCTTTATAGATATGCATTCTAAAAAGTGTAAATGCAGATGCTTGCAATCAATAGTTGTAAATGTCTGAGATGTTCAGTGCTGCATGCAAGTGAATGATCATAAACTCTTCCGTAACTAAAAACTGTTTTGACACGTACTTTAATATTTATATGTGGATATGAATGGATAAATGCAGTGGGCAAATACCATACCCATCTACGACTATTAGCAGTGCAAATACAATATTTGTCCTTTCACTTGTCCTGCAGCAATTTAAAGATCTCCAGTGAAGAAAAAATCTGTTCCAGATAGACACATTTATAGATGAGCTGATTATATTACTGATCCTTTCAGCCCCCCCCCCCCCCCAGGAATTAAGAGTTTAGTTAACTGTGGAAGGTGATTTTACACCTGATTCCTTGTACATCATACTGGTGTTACTGTGGTAATGAGCTCCCACTTCCCCCCTACCAACTTTTTTCTTGCCCAAATGGACACAAAGTCTGATTTTTGGGGTTACATATATCACAGTTTCCACGATCTCCAACATTCTTTAGTCCTGTTCTTAAAAACATAACACTTCATTCTATGTTCCCACTCCCAATGCGTGTGGTACTATCATTTGGTCACTGTATTTGAGGAGTGAGAGCTTCTTTTTTTATTCTAAGCATTAAGATAGCTATAGCCGAAGCAGATGAAGGGCTCCACCCTCCAGTGTGTCATTATCATGGAGAAGACATCAAGGTGCAGGCAAGGATTGCGAGACAGGGTTGTGGACATGAGACTGGGGATGCAGTTGATTCACTAATGGCTGTGCTTTTGGTAACCTTGAATTTTCTAAGGGATAGTTTTGCTTCTTGTGGACTTTAGCTTGACATGAATGCAAGAAAATGCAAATGCTATTTCTCATATTTTGTATACTTTCTTTATATAATCGATACAGTGATTCATATTTGTTTATTTTAAACACATTGGTTGCACTCTTTAACTGCATATGAATTGCTTCATTTCCATATAGTAACCTGTATTGTATGTTTACTGGAATGGAAACACACATAGTTTACTTAAGCCAATGCTGAAGACGATAAGTGACTTTTTTATCATGAATTCTGACATTCTTCATGGCTGTCTAGTCTTCAGAAAGTATCTTGTCAGGGCAAAATTATAGTTTTGAGGCAGCATGGCATTAAAAAAACAATGGCCTGGGTATCTCAGCTTTGTTAAGAAGGAAATGTAAATTTCCAGTTTACTTCAAATACAGATAAATATGACTCAACACACGTATTTAACACACAGTAAGCCACTTAACAGTCTTTCTTGGGGGGCCTGCATGATTTATTCCCACGTTTCCAGCTGACCAAACTCAAGTAATGACAGGTCAGGGCATGTCCTGGGTCATCCTCTGAACTATTATTTCTGTTGCATGCATCAGTCTTGTGATCTCTATTTCACAGTTCTGTTTCTGCGTACATTCCTGTCTGGTGTTCTTTTTCTTCAAAGCAAGTTTCAGCATTGTCATAATTGGAAGCAGCTGGCCTGACCTTGACACAATCACTAAATCCTAAAGTATAAACTTTGCTTTCTAACTTGAAAAGACAAAAATGAAGAAAAACATAGTAATTTAAGGTTAAAAGTCACTCTGAAGTTTATCACCTCCCTATACAAAGGAAGAAACGATGTTCCTTCATTGCCATCTCTAGGTTGCATTCACAATATGTAGCTTACTTCTAGAAAGTATATCCAAACTCACCTAGCATTGTTATTGAATGTTAACATACTACATGTTTTAAGATATACAGATGTGTCTGCATATGTCTAAAGAACCTTGTAATCTGTGTTTATAGTTTAACTTGTTATATAATTTGCAGTCTTAGTTTATTGCATCAATGCATTTTCTGTTTTTATATTGCTTTAAGAGTCTCTGACAGCCTAAAATCTTGGGGTCATGTTTGAAAATGGTCAAGAATAATCATTATCATCTGGTAATCAAAAGGAAACAATTAAAATAACAGCCTGACATATACCGCTTTAGCATGATCAATAAATAATCTGTTACAAATGGAATAGTAACTGCAATTTTGCATGTTCTGTATGGAAGATTAAGCTACATTTTGAGTTTTCAGATAAGCTCAGAAAATGCATTAGCCTACTCGATGGTTTGTATGTGACGTAGCATATAGTGTTAGTGGTAAGATCATTGCCTTGCAGCTACCGGTTTAATTCTGGTCTTTATTCGCTCAGTGTACCGAGTTTTACATGCTCTTCTCAGGTCTCTGTGTGGTTTTCACCAAGTATTCCAGTTTCCTTCCAACTCCCAGAAAAGAAAGCACTTTAACTGAGTACTCATATTGTCCATGTACTTACACTTGGCCTTCTGCTAGGGTCACGGCCAAAAAGTATCTGAGATGAACCAGTTCACTGACATGGTTAACAAATGAATAAAATTAAATTAGATTCACATTATACATGTTCTGCAAAAGCAAAGGCAGCGTGTCAGACTGTTGATATCATCTGGAGAAGATAATAGAAAGGTATTGTGCCTGTTGTACACTGTGTAAGAAGGGGGCTTGTGGTATTGCAGCAAGTAATCTTTAGTAAATGTGCCTCGCACACCTTAAGGGGAGGGATCAGTTTGTTAATTGTGTGCTGTATAATGAAAAGGGAAAACTGTTCATTAAGTGTCTCTGTCTTACTCAATGACAGCGCTATATACTGACAGGCACCTTTTTTTTTTCGGGAGTTACATCTGAAGAGACAGCCCATCAGATGAAAGCAGCTAGAGACCAACAAACTTCTGAATTTCATATCTTAGTTGAAGCAATCATTGCATAGTATACAAATAAATAATATGAGAAGTTGACTTAGAGTTGTGTGCAAAGTGTGTTCATTTTTTAACTGCTTCTTCTTGCACTTTGTGCATCAGTTGTATTACAGCTTGAGTTTTCTGCACAGCATTCTTGTCCTGCCCCGACTAATATATCAGGCATCCTATGTGAGTTACATTATGGAAGGTGCATTAACTACATTAAGAAGGTAGGGCTGTGGTTTGGAAGTAAACATTTCTACTGTAAAATCCTGCCACTAGTCAAAGAAAGGTATTGTAAGATCATAGACTGTGGCCATTACTGTTCAATATCACTAACATTATTAGTTTTGCTAGCTGTTTGCATTGATTATTGCTGTAGATTTGATGTTAATGTGTATGTATTCTGTGATTGCTTTATCAATATGTCTGCAGAGCTTTTCTTAATGGTCTACTCCTGATAAAGGGCCTCTGAATGAGTCGGCTTTACCCAGGTAACAAATTATTCAAATCATATAAAATTGCATATCGTAATGTGAGGCTAGTGCTTTATGCCACTGAGAGGCACAGTACTTCTTAAACTGAGCAACCGCGAGTGTTCATTTTGTTTTGTGAAATGGCTTCAGGCAGGTTTGGGGAAAGAAGAGGGGGACTCACAAGATGAAAAGCCAGCAGCCAGCTCCTTATGTGGGCAGGGGGTAATGGCAGTGTGTGGCAACACTGGACAGACTGAGCAGGGTCAAGATGTGTAACTTGATTTCCTACATGTCATCATGGACTACTTGGGTGAGTTATACCCAATCGAACACAACATAGTTGAGGTCAAATCCCGGATGAGAATGTATGGTGTCTCTGTTTACGCTGTATGCTTGAATGAGGAGTTCCACCTTTCTTCCCATTATCTTGTACTCATGATAAGTCCAAGGGTGTCCGGGCTTGCATCCCACATGGAGGGTATTGGGGGGGGTGCTTGCTGTCCTACAGAAATGCTTTTTAGGTGACTTTTATGCAAGTATGTTCTTGAGCTGCTGGGCTTAAACAGTGTTATGTTTTTCTCAATTGACAGTGCATTGATTGAACATAGGGGAAGTGTGTGTGAAGTGTGAGACAGATTAAAATCAGCAGACTTAATAATAGTAAACATAACTACAGTAGAGAGTCGATTATCCAAACGTCAGTTATTAGAACCAGCCTCTCAAAGTTTTTGGGTAGGAAAAATCATAAAGTCTGAATTTGTAAACATTATATGTATTTGCTTGAGCATGTTTTTTGAGCTTCTAGCCAGCTCATGTTTGAAAAATATTCTTTATTGTCCACTGGAATCACTGAATGGTTGAAAAGTGTATTCCTGTGTGCAGAAAAAAACAAGATTTTAGAAGTTTTTTATCTGGTTCAATTATATGTGTGATTATCTGAACAATTTGATTATCTGAACTACCCTTGGTCGCAATTAGTTTGGATAATCGACTCTCTACTGTATACATTCACAGATTATTGCATTGCACACTTCATGAGGAAAGGTTGAGAGATCACCAAATGGACATCACTAGCCACTTCCTCTGAGACATCCACTGCGGTGTGACTTCATTCATAACAAATCTGTCCTTGAAATCGTTTCTGATCAAGAAGCTGCAAGACACTCTCTAGGAACTCATTTCCATGTACGGAGTGAGAAATGACAATAAATACAGAAAGACAACTACAGAAAGGAGAGCTGAAACCCAGAGTGCTGTTGGTTTACCTGTGTTTGTCAAATCGCCCTAGTCTAGCAGAGAATTAAGGCTCTGAACCATTAATAAGATTCGTCTTGTAACCAAACGATACAGGCTTTGATTCCTGCCTTCCACTTCCATTTGCTTGCTGTGTAACTTTAAGCAAGTCTCTTCACCAGACAGTGCTTCCAGGTTATCCCCGAAAAGGGACACTTGTGTCCAGTGGGTTTACCTGGTTAGCAAATGTAGGCAAATAAAAAATTCAGCTATGCTTCTTTGATTTTTGCATACCGAGAAGTATAAATTAATATTACTAAAAAAAAAAAAAGAGAGAGAGAGAAAGAAATAAAGAAAAACATTTTTTACAAAGGGACAAGTCCTCCCCATACACCCACATGTTGACAATTTGGCATCCCCACACCCACATACTCATATATGCCAACACCATGGCCACTCAAGAGCAAGGCAAAGTTAAAAACCCTACTGTTGCTCACCACTGGCTTGTGCAGTACAAGTCAATGTGGTTTCAGTAAATTACAACAAAAAGAAATTGAAGTAAAGCCTCTCACATGAACTACGTGTGTCAGAGTGTAGGATAGCAGATTGCTGCTGTTATGGGCATCTGGTAGGAGTAGAAATATTGATCTAGGGATGCAGCTAGGATGGGCCGAAGAGTGGCGTCTACCCCAAGTGCAGTCTGCAGTACCAGTCAGGCAGAAGTGCAGTGGCAGCAATGTGTTAACATTCACTCAGTATCAGCACTCTGACAATCATTCAGTAAACAGCTGCATATGCATAAATGAATGCCTCTGTGCATGTCTCTTCAATGTACTGTAACTGTGGTAAGTAAGTATTCCTTTTTTCACTTTTCAGGTATGGAGAGATTTTATTTGTGGTCCTTAACTTTGGTTTGAGGGGACCATCAGTTTGGGGGACTGCCCAAGACACCAATTTCTCTATTGGAGGTCACAAAGGCAGTGGAACACAGACATGATGTAATGTCTTTTATTGAACCAAGTTTTATTTGAGGAGTGAAGCTCATAATTGTGAGCTCTACAACTCTAAAAAAATAAAGCATGACTGGAGAGAAAGTACAGTCAATGTCAAAGATCACAGCTGTAGCTCTCAGACTCCATTCATCCACAACCACTTTTTCCCATTTTTGCATATGGGATCGGGTATCACTTCAACAATGAGAATTATCTAGAGCCAAGGTTAAAACTGCCGGATGGTAGCCCTGCAGTAGTAGTTCTTCCATACCCCACACTTACACACACCTATGGTCAGTTTAGACTGTCCAATCCACCTACTTCATGTCTTTGGAATCTGGAGGAGGACTGGATCACCTGGGGAAACCCAAACAAGCATTCAGAAGACATGCAGACACTACATAGAGGGCACCCTAGCTCAGAATCAAACCAGGGAACCTCTTTCTGTGAGGCAACAAAGCTATCCACTTTGCCGCTGTGTGGCTCTTAGTATATCAGCTGGCAACTGAAGCAGTTGCAGTGAGCCTGATGCTGGACTTCATGGCTGAATAGCTTGACCCTTAGAATTAAGCAGCAGGAGGTTATACTGTCTGGCTACAGGTCAAGGTATAAAAAAAAACATTATTGGTATAGCCATTGAAATTCAGACATTAACTTGTTGCAAAATGTCCTGAAGAAGCTATATTGATGGCCTCAAGTCTACCAGGCAAGACACTCAAGGATATGTTTACCTTGCAGTGCAGGAGAAAGAAGGCTATTGTTATGGTTATCTTATGACACTCTGATTAAAAGACAGATGATTTCTTCACATAGAAGGTGGTGAAAACACCTAAATATTTCTGTCAAGAGCGTATGCATTGTAGATGGTTAGCTGTTCCACAAGATGCTAGTCTAAAAGATTAGAAGAAGGTAGGCTTCATGAATAGGGAGGCTGTTCAACAGAACATAGGGGGAGGGGATCAGACACTCAAGCTGTTGGTCTTGCATCGTGAATAGACTAGCATCTACATTTACTGCCAACTTCATATGTATATGCAAATGTCCTATAACAATTGTGCATTATTAAGCCAGTTATGTAAACACTCTGAGATGACTAAGGTCAATTATGCCACGCAGTGCTTTGCCTTTTGAACATGCTGTTTCATGGCAGCTTTTATAGCACGGGCATGTTATGAGCAAAGTTATTTAAACTAGCTGTCATTTCATTCACAATGGCTGATGATTTGTTTAGGGTCAGATTAGTGCCCCAGGCTGCACTGTGACCCAGGTCACCTGTGGCAAATTCTGCCTTTCTGTGACAAAGAAAAACTCTTAGTACAGGACAAGAGAACACTCCTTCCATTTTCAGAAACTGAAACAGAAAACCAAGAAACTTTCAACCACCTGCAGACAAAAATGAGTTTTGAAATTCAGCCAGGCACTAAGCACAGAGTAGGTTATAAATGCAGCGTAAAACCTTTGTGTTCACCCCCCCCCCCCCGAAATTGATACTTGTATAATAGAGTTAACTACATGCAGAGTATTTTGTTAGTCTAAACTGACCTCCCTTTCCCCACTTGGAATTGTGGCCCTTCAGTGTGTATTACATATAGAAATGCCCTGACAGGTTCTTCCTTTGGTTCGGACTGACAGTTTGTTGATGGCTGAATTGCTGCACTGAATTTACTGGGGGATAATCTTTGTAGGCATTTGGCAGAACCTCTGAGGAGCCAACCCCTTCTAACTCTTTCTGCAAGCCTTAAGATCTTAAGTTGCCTAGCAGACAGCTGGAAGATGTGGAATGGATTACAGTGGCCTGACTGGACTGTAGTCATTGCCCATAGTACTTACATACTTGTCAGGACTCTTTAGTGCTAATAACAACTTTAATGCCCACAAGCTGTCATCCCTTCTTATTCCGTATACCAACCAAGTTTTCTTTTGAGAAAGACATTCACTTAAGCTGGAAGCTAAAAAGAAACAATTTTATTACAATGGTTGAATTTCCATAACTCTAAATTTCTTCTAGAATCATAAAATGCCATGTGACAACATTTATGGGCCCTTCCTTGTTTACATTTTCTTTGTCTTTTGACCTCTTCTGTTTTATCTATGACAGATTTCCTTGATGGCATAAACATGAAATTATTTTTTCTCAGTTTACCTGTTCACACACCCAAATGCCCATATCATGTTAGCATATCTTAAACATCTGAGGGATTCAAAATTAGATTTATTTAATCTAAACTTTCTCTTCTGAGATTTATAAAAATCTTTTCTTATGCATGCCGTTTAGATAGCACAGCGCACTAAAGCTATGAGCTGTTCTTTCCTGTGTTGAGGGTACAGGGTTCAATTCCTTGCACCTTCATTTGCCTATTATATAATTCTGTGCAACACATTTACCCAGACGTGCTCCTGGCTCATCCATGAAAAGGGACTATTTGTCCATTGGGTTTACCCAGTCAACCAACATGATAAAATCAAAAAGAAATGTACTTATCCTGTCCTCTGGCTGGCATTAGACTGATAAAGCAGCTTGCTTTAATGTGTATGTGCAGCAAAAGTGGAGTTGCAAGAGTTATGGGATATTTCTAACTTTTATGTCCCTTATGGCTAAGCTACGAATGTGTTGGTCTTTCAGCTGTTGCATATTTATTGTCAGTTCTGTCACTTTGCTCTATCCACATAGCTATATATACTTAACTTCAGAAATTAGACTGACAAGAAACTAAATAAAAGTTGGAGCCCCCTCTCTTTCTTTTTTTTTTCTGCACTAAATGCCACTGGAAATTTCCACCTCTAAAAGATGGGACTCCACTTATTACACATTTAGGCCCTCTTCACATCAATCAATGTTCTGCTTGCTTTTAAATTTCGTATGTTCAGATGTTTGCTTTTTTAAATCAAATAGTTAATATAATAATAATCATTCTGATTTATTAGAAGATTAGAAAAGGCCATTAAAAAGTCTGGTCTGGAAAATGGCCAAGTCTGTTCACTAATGTAAATGAAGTAGGACGTCACTGTGTCAGATTAGTCTGTTTTGTTTGTGTGCTGCTCATTTCCCTATCCAGTGTCACTACCTGAAACAGCTATGTGTCAGTGTGTTTATTTATGCTTCTCATCTGATAACACCCACGCTGACCTTGGTCAGAGGTGTCAGCGAAATGTACCAGTAACACACTCCAGTTAGTGAAATGACTGATTGTAGATTAATGGCTTGTGATCCTTTTTACTGGTCACTGGGCCTGGGCTGACACTTTTTTAGTGAATTAGTTCATTCTTTGTAAAGTGGGTGGGTCTGGGTCCACTGGGAATAACCCCATTTACAAGGGGTTAATATCCCTTAAATCAAGACATTAGCATCAGATGGAAGGAAACCAGATGCATTTAATTGCTCAATGTGATGGCTGCTGCTGGAGTCTGTGTTTCTGCACTAAAGTCTCGCCATTTCTTAGATGTGCAGTAGGAGAGGTGAAGAGACAATAGTGATCTACATTTACTTACTTATTTATTCATTTATTTAACATTTGTTTACCGAGAAAGTCCAACTGGGCCAGATAGTGTTCATTTTCAGCAGAAGCCTGGGGAGAAAAGCTCCACAATCCCAATCTTTCAGAATTCAATTACAGATATTTTGCAATACAATAAATATGAGTAGATATAATTACTTCCCACATACCACAGAATAAAATGCTTATGTTTCAGAGAGAACATGCCACATAACCTAACTGCTTAATCAGTCAAATAGTTATTAATTATTTTATCTATAAGGGGTGGTCAGGCAAGCATATATAGATAAAATATCATAAGGCAAAAGGTACTGAAAATATACACAAAGACTTCCCCCGGAAGCACAGACCAAAGCAATGGCTGCGGACTTTTCAGATTTAGACTTCTTGAAGATAGGCCTTAGAGAAACTATAGTCTCCTCATTGTTACAAATTCAGAGAATGAATTTATGGACTTTTAATGTACAATTTGGCTATATCAGCTTCTAAGATGATTGACCCCATAGTTTTAGTTGTGTCCTGCCTGATGGTATACCTTATTTCTTCAGTGGTTGGATAGGATAACACACTTTCTTTCAGTGTGTTTGAAGAACAATTTGACTGCTGTAGCTGAAACAAAAGATTCATGAGCGAGGCATGTTTCTAAATGTTCATTCAGTATAGCTTGAATCTTTATGTATCCCTTTAAAGCATCATTGTTCCATAAGGAAATGGTACTACGGGAACTTGGACTTTAAATGATCCGTGTATTTCTGAACATGCTGTGGCTGCTGCTCTGATTATATATGGCTGCATGTCCTTATCCTTTGCTTTGTGCAGTTGTTTTTTTGATGTCATACATTTTCCACGGAGCTTTTACCTTGATCTGTTAGTATGCCTCTTCCTTATACTGACACAAGATGATATCTTCTCACATGCCTTAAGTCTGTATGTGTTTTATTGTCTGGTACACCGACACTGTATTATTTATTACTTATTTATTTAATTGCCTCACTAGGTTTCACTCAGGCTAAGACACTTCTAGGTTGATATTATATTTGAATGGCACGTAAGCTAAGACAAACTCTCTTAGTATTTGTTAAAAAGTGCTTTTAACATCTAACTGAATCTCCTCACAGATAGAAAACATGTAGCATTTTTAATATGTAGGCATAAAAGTAGCAGTTGCTAACCAGGTAAATGTACTCTATTAGATATTTCTTGGGGCAAAGGCAATAAACATCTTGTTATACAAGATTAAAATAATATGTAGAAAATCATTTTTACTGTAACATGGTGGTTCGATGGCAGAGTGCCTGCCTCATAGCTAGAGGGCCTGGAGTTCAATCCTGAACTTTTATTAGTGACTTTGTGGAGTTTTGCATACTGTCCCCATACCTTGATGGGTTTCCTCTTACCTCCAAAAGGCATACTGTTGATTGGCCTACACTAAGTTATGTTATGTTTATACATATGCTTTTTACTGGGCTGTTGTCGAAAAAGATCTGAGAGGGGCCAGTTCACTTACCTAGGTAACAAATACAATTTAAAAAATACTAAAATAAGCACATCTAGGTAGGCAGCATAAAAGTGTACATTTAACAAAAATAATACTTAACCAAAACAGAAATGTACTGTCCTAGTTCCCTTTACAGTAAAAGAAAAAAATATAAAAATATAACATAAGCCATTCATGAAACTTTATCTGACTTCACTTCTTCAAGGTAACAAGCATTTCAGGCAAATTGATTTGTATGTGCATGGATCTTGCATTGTTGAACAAATGAGCTTCACGTGAGCATGTTGCTCACACCAGGGTCATATGGTTTCACCAATGTATGTTTGAAAGAAGCACAGGATTAGTAAGGGAGTTTAGTGCTCATTTTGTGCTTCATATCCCCACCCTGGTCTTGCCCCCTCCCAACTGTAAGACTGGAGATATAGCAATAAGCGCTATTCTGAACTACCTAAACTGTGCTTCTGGAATGGAAAAGTAGCTTACAGTATTAAAAAACACAGTGTTAGGAGTGTAGCACTACTGGAGTGGAGTTAGGGCATAAAGCATGATACAACACTTTAAAATGCCAGCAGAGGGCCAAATTTAACACTGCACTGTTGAATTCAAAACAAAAACATGGGGGACACATATTGTCAGCAGCAGAGCACTGCTGTATACTAACAAGCCAAGTTCTGAAATGCCTGATTGGTAGAGGTGTCTTGACTGCAGAAGTGACATTTTGCATTGCTCACTACAGCAAAAGAGTAACGACATACTATTAAATAATAAGGAATGTACACTGTTAGTATTGTAGTGCTATTTAAATGGAACTGTGACTGTCAAATAAAGGAATATCATATTTGAAAAACAATATTTAACAGTCTACATTTGAAAGAAAAAAGAATGAATACACCTAGTTAGCAACAGAATACTGACAAACAATATTCTGCGATAACTGATTTAGGGAAAGCGTTTTGTGTTGTTACTGAGACATCATTCAAATGTAAAGACAGCACCCCCTGTGTGCCTGGGTTTTAATGCCTATCACACATTTAAACCCACTGGTAACTGCATCCAAATCTCAGTGTTCATCAGCAATAGTTTCCCTTTAAAGGTGATACCCAATTACCCCTTTCCCAGTGAGGTGACAGAAGTCGAGCTCACCCTAGGGAAGTAAAACTTCCAACTTTATCGATTCACGTCTATGAGCCCACATGGTTATGACTGGCATTCCTGGCATTCCTTGAAAATATCCCTATGTACCGTTAGTCCATAATGACTTCAAGTATTCCCCCACAGATTGGAGTGCTTGCACTACCAATGTAGGGTATGCCTAAATGTTTTGGATTGGTTTAACAAGAAATCACTAGATCTACTTGTCCTCAATCCTACCAGGGGTGGGAAAATTCTTGGCCTGGTTCATTCAAACTTAGCCCCATCTTGTTTCCTTCTCCTGGTCAGGTCATTTGTTAAGTCAAACCACCTACTGGCTATCTTTACTTTCATGCCATCCATTTCCAAGGTAACCAACACCAACCTCTTTAGAAACTTCAAAAAGGCAAACCTTTTACAATGATGTGATGTAATCTCTAAATTCATCTACAAAAACTCTACTGTTGACTCAGAATATGCAGCCACTTATACTAAGGATCTTTATGCCCATTAAGACAAATGCATTACCATGGCAATCTCCACTAGAACCAAATAATAGTAGTAAATTAAAAAAAATTACCTTGGTCCTTAGTTGATATAAACAAACTGTATAACAAAAGGAAGAACATGTTCAAATGACCATGTACAGTCTGAACCACTCTTGCATAGAGATAACATAAAAAAACTCACTAAGAAAATGAAGGCAACCATAAAGATCAGCAAAGCATACCACCAACTCAGCCTAGCAACTGAGGCAATGGATAACTACAAGTTCTTCTTCAGTTATGTTAATAAATTAAGAAATAATTCACAATACTGCTCCAAACCTTTTCATAATGGCACCTACAACTCAAACCCATACTATAGAAATAAGTTTACAGCCAACTTCACCCCTGAAGCTATCATCCCAACTCCATTTATCCCTAAGTCACTTCACCTCACTACCAGCACCAAAGATCATGTCCTTAAGGTATTCTCAGATACCAAAAACACTTCTTTCATGGGTCCCAGCAGTATACCAGGCCATCTAATAAACAGCATCATCATGCAGTCACTGATCCTTTCCTTAAACTGTTTATTGTAAGCCTATCTATAAGTTACGTCCTTGAATTCTGGCACACTATGGTAGTAATTTCCATGCCACAAAGATAGACTCAGCACAGACCTTAGAAACTACAGACCCATCAGCCTTACAAGTCTTACCTGTTAAGCCATGGAGCACATCATTACCAACCTCATAAATCATGACATAAAAAATGGAGTAGTAACATATGATGGCGATCTTACATCACCCTGTAAATGAGCATTATTTTCTCTATCTCTATCAGTAAAACAGAATGTTGCTAGGTTATGAGCTACAGTGATATAAGGGCTTGGAACGCCATCTCCACAAATATTAAAAAAGTCAAAAATAAATAAAAAAAAAAACAAAAACTAGTTTTTCCTTTACAACCCCCTGCAATCTGGCATCCAGGGCAGTAGCCATCTCTGCCCACCCTTGCCACTGCTATTAACAGATGAGTTTGAGAGTACTGAACATGTAACTGCATGTTTTAATGCTACTGTTATTTTATTAATTTAGTAACAGATGACTATGGTATTGTCAGACCCTTGCATAAAAGAGAGACTTTGTTTTCACTCTACCACTGAATATGAATTTTTAAGGTTCTACCTGTATCTTTCTGTCTTGTGTGTGTGTCATTTAAGGCTGAGTGTATCAGATGTACATCAACCAATCCATACAATTACTGCCGATACAGCAGTGTAATAAAATCTTAAATTATGTTTCCCATGTGCTTTGAAAAAGAAAAGGCTGGCGAGTGGAACCAGTCATCAGCTGTAAAGATATTAAGGCTTTACTAAACCCTGTAGAATATTTACTTTGAATAGTTATGTTTCTGAGAATGTTAATGACTCATCTAGAGTGAAACGCCAGGTAACAGAAATTGAGGAGGCTGAAATGCAAATACAATCAGCTGGCTTTGTTATTAGTCATTTTTGAAGTATGTGCATATTTTTAGCTGCTTAGATTATGCATACTATGGTTTATAAAAAGGAGATGATTGAGGTTCCCCCTTCATTTATACAACTTGTGTAGGCTTCTAAGGAGGCTGGTGTCAGTTAATAGTTTCCTACTAGGATTCTGAATGTTAGCATTCAGCAATAAATGCTTGCTATGATCAAATAATTCATTCTTTTTTAGTTCTGTCTTTTCTGACAAAGCAAAATTTCAGCAAGTCTGCTTTATTAATATTTCTACAAACAAAGCACCTGATAGCAGTGAGCAGTGCAGCATTTAACTCACAGATGAGTGACTATTTTTAAGGTTGAAGTATTGTGTTTATTACTTATGTTAGAGACAAGTGCTGCAATGTAGACCTTTTTTTGATGTTTTGTGATGGGCGAACCACAGAATACAAAATAAACTTTAGACTATTGTGTGTGTTGTTTTGCTACTGCTGAGTACCAATATATCAAGGTTTTGAATGAAAAAGATTGCTAATGCTTCCTCATCAATGTGCATTTTGCAGTATTCTGTGGAAAAGGGGTTTATTTTACAGAATTCTATAGCTGAGAAAATTTCTATGTGCAGCTGATAATTCATTCACCGGAAGGTACACATTCGCGATTTGGCAGTAATATCCCTTACATTTATGAATGGCAATAAAAGTGTTATTCATTGCTTGGATCACAGTGGTATAAGAATGGAAGTATTTCTTTGTGGATAAAAAGCCTGTTGGTTAGTCTTGTGTGGTATGTATGTATGTACGTGTGTATGTATGTATGTATGTATGTATTTATCTATGTATCTATGTATGTACTTCTCTACTTTTCAATGCAAAATCCATAGGTTCATTGGACAAGCAATGTAAATTCAGGGCCTTCATTTGTTAGAGATGTAGAACATACAAACTATGCCAGGGGAAAAAGTGTTATAAAGCTCTATGACCATAAAGACAGCAAAACAACAAATGAGAGACTCTGAAAAGAACGTGTGAAAAATAAGCCTTTTTAATTTGTGATTGGCTTTCGTTTCGACCAAAATCAAGGAAGACGCTTTTGTTTGATTATGTGATGTACCATGAACTGTTGCTGGTGGTCTGTTGAGCTTGCTTAGTATAGAATTAACTTAAATATTGCAGATGATTTTCTCACTGTTCCCATTTGTCGACAGCACCCTAAAATGTCATGCAGTTGAAAACAGGCCTTACACAGTGGAGATGTGAAGTTAGAAGCAGTTGTGGTAGATGACATGTCCAATTAAATGCCCTGAATAATGTCTGGTAAGAAGGTGTGTAGACTAAATGCCTGCCATATTCCATGGTTAGGATATGAGCTAGAGCAAATGGTTAGAGCTGTGAGTTATTAGAAACTTTGCTAGATTAAACATTCTGGTAAATGTGTGTTTAGAAGCTATGCTACATTAAATGATGGTTAGAAGTATGAACAAGATTAAATAGCAAAAATTATTTCTGTCTACATACCATGGTAGGTTAAATGGCAAGGGCAGTATGTGGTTGGAACTTATGCTAGACTATACAGTCATGGTAAAGAACAGTCAGAACCTGTACTAGAGTAAATGTTCACGGCAAATGTATGGTTAGAAGGTATTAAATACTTAGTATGTTTTACAATTAAAAAAAGCTGTAATAAATTGGATTCACAGTGCACTGTAAAGTTAGAAACTGTACTAAATTAAATGCTAAAGGTAATGGGATTAAAATCTGTACTAGATTAAATGCCAAATGTAATGGGATTAAAATCTGAACTAGATTAAACATGCAGGTAAAAGAGTGACAAGTAACTGAGATGAATCAAATGTACAAGGAAATGCAGAGTTAAAAGTTCAGTTACAGCAAGCTAGAGCAAGGTCTGCTTTGAACTGCTGCTAGAGGAAATATCTGAGGTGATGTGTGGTTTGGACACCATGTTGGATTAAATGACCAGGATTATGTATGCTTAGTAGGTTCTCTAAATGAACTAACCAGTGCTATGTGCAGTCAGAAACTGTGTTAGATTAAATGCTCAAAGTCCTGTGCAATTAAAAGCTTGCTAAATTCAACAAACAAAGTAATATGTTGTGTTACATCTAATGACCACTGTAAAGCCTGGTTATCATCTGTGCTGGATTAAATGCCTATGGTAATGTGCACTTACAGGTATGCTAGATTGTGTAGCAGGGTAATGTGGTATAGTAAATGCCGATGGTAGGATGTGGTTAAAAGCCATAGTATGGCAACTGCCTAAAGCTGCGGTATATGAAAGCCAAAGCTCATGTATGTGTGCAGGTGTTCCCGTGTTGGAAAAACACTATATTCCTGCAACAGTAAGTAAAGATTATATGCACAACAGCTCTGACTCCGTATCTTATTTAAATCTTATCAGTGTAATATTATGGTGTGTGCAAATACACAATTCATTGGTAATGAAGCCTATTTGTGTAGAAGAGCTATTTCCAGTTGCAGATAAAAACAGAATTCAGCCAAAAGAGGGTGAAAAAATGAATTAATAGTATAGCAGGCAAGGAATAAATAAATGATGTTTTTAACACATTTATTAAATTATCACTTATGACATAGGCATGCATATACGAATAGAAAACAAACCATATACATTTTTTTATTTACATACATTACACATTACATATTCCTTCTTTACAACAATTATTCATTCCAACATTACATAAATTGCTTAATTCCTGCCTTCCCTTCAACCATGCTGCTCCTCATGAACATTATTTTGCATGTATTATTCCCACAAATCCCATTCATTTCTTTGTGATTTGCTCCTTCCCTTTTCTAAATATCCCCTAACCAGTTATTTTATCTCTTTTACAATATTCAATACTTCAAATACAGTTGGTTTGGATTTTGACTTCAATTTTTAATTAATTCCTTTTTCTGGCAGCCAACAAAATTAAACGTAAGAAAGTCTTACTATAGCTAGATAATTACTATCTCATCTCAAACATATCATTTCCTTAAGTACATCCATCTGGTCTCCCAGTATTTCTAATAAAGCATTCTGTAGGGAATTTTTAAAGTCTGCCAGCTCATTACACTCCCCAAAAAACATGTTGCCTTTTAATTCTTTCTTCCCCATTACACCTTCAAAGTTTCTTGTCTACCTGTGGAAAAAATCTTTGAAGCCTACTTGGGGTATAAAAAAACACCTGTGCAAACTCTTCCAAGCAAAAATCCTAAACCTTCTGGTCCTTGTTGCATACTCATTGTTCCCTTGTAAATTGCTTTTCTAGTCTCTCTTCCCGGTATTTTCTCTCCACCTCTGATTGATTCTTATAGTTATGCAATAGTTTATATGCCTTACTAATTATCCCTTTTTCACAGCAGTTTCTGATAGTTTCAGCTAAAAACTCTCCCAGAACAGATCTCTCACTTCAGACTTCAAATTCCTTTCTCTTTGCCTGTACTCTGTCTGATAGCTATCCTTGGTAAGGAAGGTAGTCTCTGACCTGCAGTCCAATCTTCTTCTTGGCCTTATCCCTCTCTATTTCCTTTCCCTCTGTTGATATTTTCTCACAATACTTTGGTTCATTTTCCAATTTTCTCCAGTAAATTCTAGCCTCCTTGCCTATTTTCTGTACCAATTACTTACAGTCATCCCTACTGATAATATTTACTTTCTCCAACCCTCTGTTGGAGTAGGTCTTATAATATTTTCTGGAACTTTATGAGTATAATATTGTTTCTCCCTTTTTAATTTCTCCAAATATTTTGGGTTTCTAATACCATGACAGGAATGGACACCATTCCTAAGTCAAAATATGATTAAAGTTCATGAAATTAGTATTGTTTCAATCTTTGATGTTAGTCAGAAGTGCTCTTCACAGCACCCGCAATGTGCCCAGTAATGACTCCTGCAGTTCCTATGGGGTTACAAGTATTGCTAGATTGTAGATTCTTTTTTATAAGACCCATTCCTCCTACTACTATTGGAACTGTCTGGGTGTCTTTCTTCCACATTGCTCTCATTTCTGCCTGCAAACCCTGATATTTTATGACTTTGTGTCTCTCTGTATGCAAGACACGGTAGTCACTGGGTGTGGTGATTTCAATGACCAATGCTACTTTTTGTCTTTTTTTCATGGTCCACTATATCTGGTTTTCTAGCATCTGTCTTTTGAACTGTTGGTAATGGGTGATCAAATGTGATGTAGACTTCATCATTTTCTATGATGCTTTGTGGCTCATGTCTCCAGTATTTTTCAGCCACTTCAGTACCCTAATGTTTGCACAATCCCCAGTGCAACAGTCTTGTCACATTATTATGTCTTTCAGTATACAGTCCTTCTGCCATTAGTATGTCACAAGCAGCAACAAGGTGTGCAAGTGTTTCCAACTCTGTTTTACAAAACCTACATTTGTGTGTTTCTCCCACATGTTCAATGGACTTTGTAAACCAATGTGTACATAGCCCACTATCTTGGGCTGCCAATATTAACCTTTCATCTCTTGGTTTGAATTCACCTCTCCTTAACCATTCCTGCAATCATTCCTGATCAACATGAGGTTCTTCCAGAAGTTTTCTATACTTGCAACTATATTTATGCATTTTCCACATTTCTTGCCTTCTCATCTGATCCTTCACCTTATATTCTTTCTTTTGTTTTTTGGCACATTCAGTTGCTCCCTGATTTTTATCTACTTCTGGTTTGATTTTCCCTCCTGCTTGCCACTGATATGCTTTTACTAGACTAAGCAGGGAAGTCATCTTCGATTTATTCTCCTCATGTTTCAAAACTTTCACTATGTTTGGATCTTGTGAGGTCAGCAGATATGTATATATGTTATTATATTATACATATATTGTGTATATATGCCATATGCATATATGTTCTACTGCTTTTTATTCTCATGTAATGTACTGTAATGTGGAGCTTGTGCCCAGTTAGACTTTCCCGGTAAATAAATGTAAAATAAAAATAAAATAAAATAAAAAAGTATGCAGTCCCATGATTGCAAATCTATACATGTAATCAATTTCAGGGAGGCCCATCACTCCTTTGGAACAGGGAATATATAATCTTAGCATGAATTGATTTTTATAAATCATTTGGTAAGCATGAAGCATCCTTCTTGTTTTCCTGTATAATCTATCCAACACATTTTGGGGCCAGTCAATCACTCCAAAACTGTAGGTTAGGGCAGGTAGAGCAAACTGGTTTATAGCTTGAATTTTGTACCTAGATGTCAACTCTGTTTCCAAGATTAATTTAAGTCCTCTAAAGTATTCCTTACTAATTTTTATTCACATTTGTTCATGTTTTATTGTTGATCCTTCATCAATTCCCAAATATTTATACACTCCCTTCTTGCTCAGGTTCTTTTATATCACATTCCTGTCCCAAACTAATGTTTTCTTGGTGCTGCAGTTTTCCTGCTTTAAATGTTGCTTTTGCACATTTAACAAGACCAAATTACATTCTTATATTATCTGAAAAAGTTTTGACAACTTGAAATTATGCTTTCACTTCCTCATCTGATGAGGTATACAGTTTTAAAATATCAACAAATAGAAGATGAGAAGTCTTTACACTTTGTTGTTTTCTTGGAGCCAATTTATAGCCATGGCCTAAGCTGTTAAGTAAAGAGCTTAATGGGTTAAGGGCAAGGCTGAATAGCAGCGGTGACAGAGATTCACCCTGGAATATCCCCCTTTGAATTTTTTCTCCCTGGAATAATAATTTGACCGTTATCATGGCTTAATTGCAAAGTTGTCTGCCACTGTTTCATGGCCACTGTAATGTGGTCAATCAGTGCAGGGTGCATCTTATACATTTTAAACACTCTTTTATCCATGAATGTGGGATACTATCAAATGCTTTTTTATAGTCAATCCATGCCATACTTAAATTTTTCCCCTTTTTACAGTTCTCCACTATGACTTTATTTAACAACAAATAACCCTTTGTCCATGTGACTTTCTTTTATTGCCCCTTTGCTCTATTGCCATTATTGAATTTTCTTCTAAATGACTATAAACTCTGTTGGCATCAATTCCAGTGTATAGTTTATATGTTGTTGGAAGGCAAATTATTGGTCTATAATTTTTAGGGTAGCTTGCAGGTTCACTCTTAAGTAGAAACATTGTTATTCCTCTTCTTAGCCAGATTGGTGTCTGTTCGAGGTGTGCATATAAATAGTTCTTACTCATGGCTAAATCTTAATCCAAAGATGTTAAGACTTTTTGCCAGAAGTTACTTTGTTTCAATCTCTCTGGCTGTTACCTCATCCTGAATCATATCCTGTACATTTCAACTTCTTATTCCTTCTTTTACTTCTTCTATCCATTCAGCATCTTTGTTTTGTTCCACAAGATCTTCATAGATACTTCTCCAAAATGTATCGATTTACTCTTTTTTTGGTGGTATCTCAATTCTTGTACCTTGTTTCCTAAT
The DNA here is from genome assembly GCF_019279795.1 of Protopterus annectens. Lineage (NCBI taxonomy): Eukaryota > Metazoa > Chordata > Ceratodontiformes > Protopteridae > Protopterus > Protopterus annectens. Next base: position 395,707,308 of record NC_056736.1, read on the forward strand.
TCTCTATAAAACTTTTTTGGGTACTCAAACAAACCAACAAAGTATCACACCGCAAAGAGTAAACGTGGAACTGCCTAGTGTAAAATAAGCAAAAGTAATAAAATATCACACAAATTGCTTATTTTGTACTTTTCCTTTATATTTATCTGCATATCTTCTAAGTGTTAGCGCCTGTGCTGAGATTTTTAGTTTGTTATTTGCAATAGTGCATGATAGATCCTGATCTTTTCTAGTACTGCGCATTGCTTTTATCACATCTGTCTTTCTGAGTATTTGTTTCATCTGTTCCCTCCCGTCTTCAGTGTGTTTCTTTCATTGATCGTAATCTATCTCTATTAAATTAAGCAACTATTCTCTTTTCTTCCAAACTGAGGGCACATTTTTTTGTTTTCCATTTCCTGCAGGCATTTTATAGAAAGTTCTATAGCATCTTCCTGTGGCACATTCTCTTCAGTTTCATCCTGTGACATCCGTTGCTCTGTCATATGGGAACTCACTGGCCTATCACTCCTCAGCATTAACTGCATTAGAGTTTCCACAGTTTCCTGTTCCTTCTCTTGCTGTCCAACTTCTGCTGAACATTTTTACTAGTTTCCTGTGGAAGGCTCCAAATTATCTTCATATGGCACCCAACAAATTGCATCCCATTCTCCTGCTCTCCCCTAAATTTGGATGTCCGTTGCTCTATCCTGTTGTGGTGCTTTCTGAATTAGATTTTCTACACTGAATCCTTCACTTTGCAGGTACCCATAACCTCAGTTTCTGTTTCATTAACTTCTCCATTAAGAATCTTTTTTTCTACTTTTCCTCTTTGTCTTCCTATTTTTTGTAATGTAAAGTTTTCCATGTCCAGATTCCTTTGCCTGTATTTCTCTTCAAATATCTTCGGTGCTGCTCTTTTTGCATTAATTAGTTTTGCTTTCTGCATAGCATAGCTATTACACCATACTAAATCTCTTTTTCTTTCCCATGTCCATATTTCTTCTTCAGATGTCTCCTGATCTTCCTGTTTCTCCTTACTTTGGGGACTCGTTCCATCTCGCTGTGATGTAATCTGTGTTAGAACTTCTACACCAAATCCTTCACTTTGCAGGCACTCCATAACTTCAACTTCTAATTTTTTATCTTCTACTTTATTAATTTTCTTTTCTACATTCCCTCTTTGCGATATTATTTTTATTGTGAAATTTTCCATATCTGGATTCCCTTGCCTGTATTTCTCTTTGAATATCTTTGGAGCTACCTTCTTTATATTGATTAATATGGCTTTCCCTTTTGCATAAATATTGTACCATATAAAATCTCTCTTTCTTTCCCATGTACATATTTCTTTTTTATACTTTTCAAAAATCTCTTGGTTTTGTTGTTTATATTTTTGCACTTCCTCAGATGCTTCTTTTTCCAAAAAGATCAACGTTTATGGGTCTAGATACTGTTTTTCACAAATATGTTGTATTAATGAACACAAATTTCTACTGGAAGCTTCTGACAGTTTTTCTTGTGGAAGTATTTTTCTTTCCTGTAATTTCTCTCTTAATTTTTTGTGTATCTTGTGTCTGGAAATTTTGGGCTTTTTGCATAATAGTAACAATAGATAATTTCTTTCTTATCTTCAATAGTCCACACTGTCGTCTTTATGGCTGTTCTTTGGCCTATCAGTTTTTGTATAGCTGTTGTATAGTTGTTGCTATTATCCTCAAGGATCTGCATCCAAAATCCCTTTCTTTCCTTATGTTTTGAACCCTCCCCACTTCATCATCATCCCTTTCCGTTTGGAATTATTAGCTTCTGCATGTGTTATGTATATGAGCCTTAACTGAAAATATCCCTTCAAATCAGATAATCCTAGACTACTTTGTTCTATTACCAGGATAAGCTTATCCCACTTAACCTCCCTGTTAAATTCCTTCACCTCTTTATTAATTTTTGTCATCTCCCCTGGATGATAAAAATATGCCTGACCTGTGTATAAAATTAAGGGGAATAAAAATATTTATACTGCCAGTATCTTACAACCCTTATCCAAAAACAAGTACTTCCAGTTTCTCAGTTTTTGTATTATCTTTTGTTTAGTTGCTTCCCATATATCCTTAGCTGCCATAACAGAAGACTAATCTCTATTCCTAAATACTTTGTCTTCTTGGGTACCCATAAATATGGATATTGCTGAACCAGTTTGTGTATGGGTACATAATTTACAACTATAGCCATTGTTTTATCTCTATTAATTTTAGATCCTGAAAAGACTTAAAACTGTCTCAAAATGTTTCACAATGCTGAAATGTCCTTTTCTGGATTTATCGAGTATAAAATAATGTCATCTGCAAATTAAGCTAACTTTTCTTGATCACCACACCAATTATATCCTTGAATTTCTGAGTCCCTTATTTGCTTTGCCAATGGTTCTAAATATTAAGCAAATAATGAAGGGGAAAGAGGATACCCTTGCCTGGTTCAAATACAACATATCGTAGATGAACCCACCCACTTTTAAATCTTGCCTCTGATCCTTTATGTATCCTCCTAATCAACCTTGTTATTGTATCAGGCAATGTAAATGCTTCTATTATCCTACTCCTAAAATCCCACCTTACTCTGTTGAATGCTTTTTCTGTCTCAAGACCCATTAATAATAGGGGTAAACAAACTAATGTTGTCAAAGATGGCAGACTAGGTAGTTACATGAATAAAATTGGAAACAAAATGAATCATAAATGATTGTGCATAACAAAACGGATGCTTGAAATCATCTATGTTATGAAAGCATTTATGCAGTTTAATTTGTGGGCATAAACGATTGACTTTAAAGATCATACAGTAATGTTTGCAGATATCAGCATGTACAAACATTTTAAGGCAACAGTTATCAAAGTTATGTTTCAAACAAGATTATCAATGAAAATATGGCAGCACTGTTAATTTCATAGTTAATGAATATTACAACGAGCATTATTAAGTAATTTTTATAATAGTAGCAATGATAAAGTTAATCACTTTATGTAATAATTGCTGCATTCAAAGAGTGGAAAGTTAATGATGGAATGCTGAGTTAAAACAAATATTGTAAACTCGGAAACTAGAAAAGCAAAATGAAGTACTTTTCACATAAAAGTGCAGGTGAATATGCGTATGTCTTTCAGAAGTTATATGTAGCTGTTTGAATAGGAAAGATAATTATTATAAGTTTATAATGTTTTTCAAAATGACAAGTTTTAAATTTCAAAAGGAATTAATTGGTCGGTATGTTGAAGAAAGCTCTGAACAATGTGTGTGGTTGTAGCCAGATACAGTTTTAAAATGGCTAAACCCATTGGACATATTATTCCTTTTGATGCTACCAAGGAAGACTTGTCATCACCTGTCTGCCAACATCTGGTAGTTGGCTTAGAGGATCAAGGAGCTATTAATGAGCTATTTCCTGGGGTCCAGCTGTGCAAGATTTGATTCTGTCAGCTTCTGCTGCCTGAGTGACTTTGAGCAAGTCACTTAACCAGACACCGCTCCTGGGCTGAGTCCGGATAGGAAAACATTTCTGGACTCTTAATTTAGTAGTCTACAAAAATGTGTACACTGTTATGCAGTTTGGTAAAAGTAGCTAAACTACCTGAAAAATCATGTAGCTCAGTGCTATTCAAAGTGTGGTCCATGGACCAGTGCCAGTCTCCAAACTGTTTGTTGTTGGTCCTTGAGCTGTTTCACTATTTTGTTAAGCAAAGAAACACAGCATTTATTTAATTAAAGAGATAAAATACATATTGCCTGTGGAGCTCCTTAGCTCAGATTCTGGTGCCAGATGGAGGAGGTGATTGTTTAAATGCACAGACCTTAGGAAGGTCAGTGCAGTAAACCAACAATAAAACACGAATGGACAACGGGAAGAAAGAACTGATAAATGAAAAAAGTATTCCCGTAACAGACTCAATGAAGGCTGTCCCAAAAACGTCACCAAAGTGCCAGTTCAACAAATCAGACTCTTCAGTCCAAAGATATATTTCCACAAGATTTAATGAATGAAAAACATAGAGCATAGGTTAAAGAAAAACCCTTTTTGAATAGAGAAAAATGCCTGTTCTCAATTTTAATATCCATGTAATTATAAATAAAAAATTCACATCCTGGTTGACTAACCACAATGTTGTCACTGTTAGATGTAATAGTTTCTGGATCCAATAACTCAATGTCCACAGTCACCTCTTCCCTTACATTTAGTAAACCACATGGGTTAAAATTTTGTTCATTACTGGGAATGACAGTCAATATGTCAATCTCAAAATCAGAAAGATGTTCATTGTCCGGTACTTCGTATTCCTCTGTGGTTTACTAAATGTAAGGGAAGAGGTGACCTGTTCGATAAGTATGAGTAGAAGATACCCCACTGACCTGTTCGATAAGTATGAGTAGAAGATACCCCACTGATCTGTTCGATAAGTATGAGTAGAAGACATTTCATTTTTTTGCATGGACTTACTCACGTAAAACCAGTTATGTGTAGCTGATATGCTGAAATACATATTGTTTAGTATTTTTGTGATAGCATACATATCTCTTTGCATATTTTAAGTGCTTTTTGCAAAGAAATAACAACCAGTCAGAATTTGCACATAATGGATCCATAAGGACATGTGGGGTTCTTTACAATCACAAAGCTTAAAAACATCACACTTTGTAGTGTTGTGGTGCTCTCCATTCAACTGGGGTCTGCTTTATATGAGCAATTTCATATAAAAATGGGTTACACTTACTCAGATCCCCAAAAACAGGTTAGTGGACATTTTAAACCAAATGATGGGGGAGGGGGCAGCAGTCCTTTAATGATATCTATGCATATACCCTTGACCAGACAGAGAATAGCTCTGTGTGGACCCCACACCAGCCAGAGTTACCTTTCATGGCAATCAGGTAACATTTATAACCCACCCCACCCGAACAACACACACACACACACACACACACACACACACACACACACACACACACACACACACACACACTCTCACTGCTCTTCCAGCTTACCACCATCTACTGTGATTTAACCTCCTAATTGCTACTTGACCTAATACCATTGCTTGGTACATACACAAATACCTGGACCACCATGAAGGAGAACAGGCAGCTTCTGGTAGGATGGTCTCCCCAACTTCGGACCATGACTAGCAGTTGGGAGGGAGAAGTGGTGGAGGAGCAGAGGTAAGCATGAGGTGTTACATGTGCAGGTATTTTTTTCAGGGCCATAGTTATGGCATTCTAGTTCTACAATGCCAGCACAGGCAGGAGATGTAACCGCCTGCATGTAAGCACATGCTTTTTTTTCCAGTCCCATCTTAGATGTAGATGTGCTGAAAATATTGAGGTTCTCTTCAGACTAATTTATCAATGGAAAGAAAGGCCAGTAACCCAGTGAAGATAAGTGAAAGATGCTATCTTTCCTAAACATAGATGTCACAGCTGACAGATGCCTTACTTGTGCAAGTTGCTTTTCAATATGAACTTGAGTAGTGGATACATAATTAGCATCTGCCAGTTCAAAAATGGTAGTTTTATTATGACAGAATGGCACATCTGTCTTATGCATCCATTAAATTAATTCTATTTGTTTACCAAGTAAAAACCCACTGAGTGGTCCTATTCTTTTAGTGGTGAACAAAGGAAATTGGCGCCACACAAAAGACCAATGAATACAAATGTTTCAGTAAAAGCAAATATAGAGGAGCACAACAGCATACATTGAAAAGAAGATAAAACAGATGCAGTAGAGTTAGCCATTACTTTGAATTGAAATGTACAGGCTCTCATATGTTTTACCATGAAGTCAGTTTCTTTGTGTTGTTACAGGATCTAAGGATATGTACTCATGGAGATGGGCATTTTGTACAAACATGCAAACATTTAAAATAAGCTCCCCACTATACATAGGAGTCTTCAAATTTCAGACGCCCAAATTACATATTTTCACTTTGAGGTCACTCCTTTTTAAGAGAGAGTGATTATTGTTAAGGCATGGCAATAGCATTTTTTTCTGCATGACTCACCCTTCTTATAGAAGGCATAGCACAGCCTAAGCACATTCCTTCAGTATGTAATGAGTAGTTATATGATGACCAAATAACACATTAGGGTGGCCTGCTTGACCAAGTAAGAAACCAAATGTATCTCAAACAATTCAAGGTAAACCATTAGAGAACAATGACATTGTGAAACAACAATTTACACTTAACAAGGTTAATAATAATTTCATAGCTAATTAGAGATCGCATCCATTGTCCCTACTAAGGAAAACAAATATCATAATGCCTCAGATGAAATTCCCATTCGTCCATGCACTTTTTTGTATTGGATGATTTCAACTGTCCCTCAATAACTGGCTAACCTATAACACAAAGGGTAAGTATGCCCAATGCTTTCTTAATTTCAAACTTTTTAACTCTTTGGAACAAAAGGTCACCCTTCCTTTCTAGTGGCCCCAGTGCTCTTTGTCTTGTCATCACTAACATGGCTTCTTCCTTCTCACCTTTCTGTATATTATCATTCCACATCAACTAAGACCATAAATTAGTGGTTATTTCCATTAAATATGGTAACAAGTCCCTTGCCAATACATCTGTTTCAGGGATTTTACAAAAACTTATCTTATACAACTATTTTTTTTACTATATATATTTTTTTTTTATTTTTGAATATGATAATTCAGTCAAACATTACATAAATTAAACATGAAAGAAAAAAACATATATACAATTTTACAAACTATAATCTCCTAAAATTAGTTATATACATTAGTGTCTATACAGGCAAAAGCTATGAATATATTTAAGTACCTTATGAAGAACAAAAAATGATTTTATAAATCTTTGTCCATTTTCTTATACAACTATTAATAACATAATGAAAATCTGCATCTCTCAGCTGGCCCCATTATTAAACAGGCTACCTATGTCTCTGATTTCTGCTCAACTTAAATAGTTTCATTGACAAGGTAGTCACTATCAGCACCAAATATATTGAGAAATCTAAAAAAAACATCCTAAGTAGAATACCCATATTAATAAACTATATAACCAGAAATAAATTACTTAGTGCCCAAAATAAAATCACACTCTCCCCACCTAAAGAGTTCAGTTAATTGAGCTAGGAAAGAACTCAGGATGTACTATCAAGAAATTTAGGATAAATATGAACTTAAAATAGGCAACAATGCTATGTCAGAAAGTTAAGAATTAACACTCAATGATGTTCTGAACTTTTCTACAATAATACTACTGAGTAAGACCCAAAGGAAATACGTAACGTTCAGGCCAACAAAGTTAGAACCAATTTTGCTCCACCTGCAGCTATACATGTTCCACAGATTTTTCAGTTCCAGCTGGTTTCTTCAGTTACTATGGAACATGTTCTTTCAGCTCTGTCAAATACCAAGAACACTACATCCATGGTACAATGACATATCAGGATACCTGATTATCAGTGCCAAATACAACCTTTATAAACCTCTACTTACCATCTCAACCTAAGCCTTTCCATGGGTTACATTTATTTTTATTTATTTTATTTTACATTTGTTAACCGGGCTAGTCTAACTGGATACATGTCCATTTTCAGTAGAGGCCCGAGGAGTTAAGCTCCAAGTTAGAACAATAAAATTAATACAATAAAGTATAAGGATACATGAGCAAATATAAAGTATTAACAGTATGCATAAACAGGTTACCACAGTAAAATGTACAGTGCATGATACAAGAATAAATAAAGGGATGTAAATACAATCAGAGTAGTCAAGAGAAATATGCAACATAGTTTAAAAAGGAAAATATAGTTGCTTAATGAGTAGATAGGTTAGACAGAGTAGAGTATATAGAGACACTTTGACTAGTCAGGTTTAGTGCATTGACATAACCAGTGTGTTCCCAAAGCCTTTAAAATAGTCATTGTAAGGATCTCTCATAAAAGTGCCCTTGGTAACTACAGATCCTTTAGCCTAGAGTAATATTAATATGTAAAATTATAGGTTTACTGACTGAAAATTTGTTAGATGTGGATCCTCATCAACAAGGCTTTTTGAAAGGCAATTCTTACCTCCTTAACTCTGCTAACTTATTCAAAAAGGTCACTGAAGCAAATGGCAATGGTTATACAGTTCATACAGCTTAAATTGACCTGGTGAAACCCTTTGATGCTATGCCTCATGGAGGTATTATTAACAGACAGACTTGAACATAAATCTTTATACTGTGCATTGCATATCTGACTGGGTGCTTGAGAGAAACCATGCAATTAAAGTTGCAGATGTCACTTATGTTACAATGGTGTCCCACAGGGCTTAGTGTTAGGGCCCCTCCTATTCAGCATTTTACTTCCCAGACTTTTAGACCTATAACCCTGGATTATGATTATGTAAGTTTCGAGATGATTGTGAACCAGGTGCTGTTATTCATTTGTCTGTTGATACACAATTGCTCCACAAGAGATGGAACATGCCAATAATTGATGCAAGGATAACCGCCTCAAATTAAATACAAAAAAAGTAGTAGAGTTAAGTTTGACAAACAAAAATATTCCATATCTCACCACATAGATCATGTAACCCTCCATATGAACACCATTTTCAGAGATCTCTGCACCTTTTTGGATAGTTCTTTATCTTTTGACCATCATATCTCAATAGTAGTTGAACAATCTTTTTATCTGGCCTAACTAATTTCCATAGAGTTCTCTTTGCTAGCTCCTGAGAAGTCCTAACTTCCCTTTTCCCATCTGTCATCAGCTTGTTATTGAGTATAAGGAACATAACGCCCCCTTTGACATGTATTTGTCTAAACATACCCTCAGTTTGAGAGATGTAACAAACAAGATGACTGGCCTCAGGACCCATAGCTTTCCTGACAGACTGGTATTCTATCTCCTATAAACTCCTCTGTGGCAACTTGATTTTTAGCCTTTTGTGCCACGAAAGACCATTTTCTGTGGCAACTTGATTTTTAGCCTTTTGTGCCACGAAAGACCATTTTCTGTGGCAACTTGATTTTTAGCCTTTTGTGCCACGAAAGACCATTTCCTCCTTGATCTCCTACACCTTTGAAAAACAAATGATTTCTCAAATACCTGGATAAAAGATCAAAATCTCATCAGCAAACTAATAAGAGATGTCATGGTCAATAAATTTCACTTTGCCGCCTCACAGCAAGAGGTTCTCCGGTTCGATTCTTGGCTGGGGTGCCTTCTGTGCGGAGTCTGCATGTCCTTCCTGTGGCTGTGTGGGTTTCCTCTGGGTGCTCCGGTTTCCTCCCACATCCCAAAGACATGCTGTAGGTGGATTGAACACTCTAAATTTGCCCTAGGTGTGAGTGCGTGCATGTGTGTGCCTTCTGTGGAAGGTTGGGCACCAAGCTGGCAACTCGACACTGTAAATCTCCACTGCCAATCATGAGCGGACAGGTGATCCGCTGTGGTGACCCCTAACCAGGAAAAGCTGAAAGAGGAAGATCCTTACACTACATAGTGTACCCTTGCTACTTTTAAAGTAAATCTCGACAGTTGGAATAGTAGCAAGAAATTCTCCCTAAGTCTATTCTACATTGCCTTTCTAGAAGCAGGTGGAAATCCTTGAAAACAGGTTATCAGCTAGGCCCTAATGGTCAGTGGATTAATTACCTAATATTTACCTATGAACCTATGAGCCTAAAAGATGTTATTGCATTATAGTTACAAATGCATTTATTCTATTACTTCTCTTCTACTGTAGTCTGTTTTGAGAAACAACTGTGCCTGAGTCAGCTTGTGGACCGGCAACAGTCCAAAAAGACATACATCAGAAAAAAACAGGAATACTGCACTAAATAGTTTGCTCTAAGTGTGTGTGTCGCATAGCAGTCACTTAATACAAAGACTTAAAGACATAAACCAATAAATCGAAAAGCATTTATTACACAGCATGTTTATGTAGAAAAA
>NC_056736.1:395717749-395730249 GCF_019279795.1 Protopterus annectens
TAGCATCAATCGATTTTTTCTTTTGAAATAATTAACAATGATAGAAACATGAACATTTTACTAAATAGGCAGTGAAAGTATTTACTTCAGGTTATTTGTAACTATTGTAAATTCCTGTTTTGGGTCTTCTATTTCTAATAGCAGTAGTTCTAATACAAATAGATCTCGATGTCTCACTGTCATCATAATATTTTCAAGTTAATCTTTTTTGGGTGGGGGGGTAACTGAGATATCTTTATATGAGAACTCCATGATATACATAACATATTTTATTTTATTTTATTTTACATTTGTTAACCGGGCTAGTCCAACTGGATACATGTCCATTTTCAGTGGAGGCCCGAGGAGAAAAGCTCCGAGATTTTCAAAACATTTAATGTTACAAGTAATTTAAAAAAAAAAAATAATAACAATACAAAAATGTATAGCAAAATGTTACAAGAACAAGGTTTGTTGATAGTAAAAAATGATTTCACAATTGAATATTCCTCTCTCACAGCCTGCAACCAAACCTCTGCCCAGGTCATGTCCACTATAACATTGCCCTAACCACCCACCTTGCTACTGTGCTGCTGGGGGTGGAGGGGAGGGCTTACCCTGACAGGGAACAGAGTATAAGGGAATGGTGGGTTACTGTCCTGCTGTGTGTGCGTATCTGGGAGATCTCATTGTGCATAGAAACAACATGAGCAAATGTTGAGCAGTGAAGTGCATGAGGTACCAGAATGCAAGGGCATGACAGGCTACTGTTCTGATGTGAAGGGGCAACCCTGACAGGGAACAGAGCACAAGGGTGTAACCTGTTACTTTCCTGTTGTGATGGATTCACCTTGACAGGGAGGAAACATGTTCTGCTGTGGGGGGGGGGGGGGCAGAATTGTACCACCTGCCCACAGACCACATGAAATGCCGCAAGGGATATGAGGCCTCCTGCACTGTTGTTGCACCACATTGCATCAGCACAGTGCTACTAAATGGCAGGCAGGGGTAGAGTGCCCATTGCTGCCCTCTGTATAGCACATGGTGTGCATGGCATCACCATGTTAATAGATATGGTCACAAAACAGAGGCAGGTTGACTGTGCTGAGACATTGGTGTTTGCCAAAGGCAGTCATGCACTCATATGCACTGATGCACATGTGTAACCCACAGGTGTACACATCTTGTTAGGGGAACAAAATAATGGCAGTTGCTGGACATATTCACTACATAAGAGACAGAAGTATGACTAACGTCCTTGTCACAGATAGATAAACTTGGTCGACTTCTTCAAAACAGTCACCAAGGCCATTGATGAGGGAAAGGCAGTCCATACAGCCTACCTTGACCTTGCAAAGGCTTTCGACACAATACCCCACTCGGGTATTGTAGAAAAACTTACCAGCTTAAATGTAAACCCATATGTCACAAGATGGGTTGCAAACTGGCTTAAGGACAGAACCCACAGGGTTAGAGTTGCTGGCGCTATGTCATACTCCAAGCCAGTCACAAGTGGTGTCCCACAGGGCTCCGTCCTTGGCCCCCTATTGTTCGGCATCTACTTCTCAGAAGTACAGGCCAACATGGGAGGACTTTGGCTGACAAAGTTTGCAGACGACTGCAAACTGGGCGCCATAGTGGAAAGTGCATCGGACACGGATAGCCTTCAGAAGGGACTCACAGAAACAGATAGCTGGTGCCAGAGCCATGGCCTGAAGTTAAATGCCAAAAAATGTATAGTCATACCCTTCGGGAAAAACAAGGTAACCCCAAGCTACCATATAGGTGGCAATCCACTAAGCACAGAAGAGGTTATCAGGGACCTGGGGACCCGGGTTGACAGTGGCCTTTCTTTTGACACTCACATTGCTAAAGTGGTTAGAAAGACCTTCTACATTGCCCACCTGATCATGAAGGGATTCACATCCAGATCTAGTGAGGTCATTGTTTCCCTGTACTCTTCACTTATCAGACCAATGATCGAGTACAATGCCCCATTCGGGATGTATCTCACCCGACATCTGCAGCAATTGGAGAGACCCCAAAAGTTCCTCACCAAAAGGATAAAGGGACTCCAAAATCTGTCATATGCTGCCAGATTGAAGAAACTCCAGCTCTATTCAGTCGCATACCGTCTGCTCAGAGGTGACATGTGCCTGACATACAAGGCCATGTCCAACCCGGAATTAATGGACATGCTCCACCTCAAAAAATCCAAATCCAACAAAACCACTAGTGCAAGCGACTTAAACCTTAGCACGGATATAAATAGGATGTGCTGGAGGGATAGATTTATCACTCAGAGACTCCCTATGCTGTGGAATAAAATCCCTGTCCATGTGAGGCAGAGCACCTCGCTGGCTCTGTTCAAGAGAAATCTTGACCTGTGGATGGGAGATCGTAGGTTTACCCCGGGAATCATCTCTGTGTCACTGCTGGACAGAGGCACAACAAACTAATGGGTACAGTATTTTTTCATATAAGGGGTGGCGTTAAGCCACAAAACTTTGGGCTAGGCTTATAAATGCCTTAGGGCAGATAGCCTAGTATAAACCTATGAACCTATGAACCTAAAAGGCTTTCAGGAAGCAGTTGTGGCATGGAGTGGTGCAGGACATCTGTGCTGTGGGTGGGCATAACAGAATATTAGAACAAGTGCATCATAGAGCCACTGTTGTGATACTGCATGCCAAGACAGGATGTTTCCAGGGATAGGTCCATCACAATAGGTAAAACACCAACAAAGAGGCATCTTGCAAAGATAGAGGACTTCCTATTAAGCCTGTATGGGGCAGGTGAATAAAAACCTCATACCTGTCAATGGATTGGTGATAACTGGCCAAGTGTCTAGGGGATGCACAAAGTTAGTCAGGTGACACAGGAGCAAGGACAGTGTCCGCTGTATACTGCTCCATTACCTTTGCATCTGCTCTTCAGCAACACCATGCACCACAAGGTATATATGTGCCCATTGACTATGCAAATAATCAGCATGTAGTGGTATGTACACTAGTTTTGGTGAGAGTACCACATATGTTCCAGAATTGCTACAGCATGTTGTATTTATTCTTTCACAGTTTCCAGTGGTGGAGGTTCTAGAACAACAGGCAGGCACGTCCCTGACATTAGCAGGTCACTTGTGGCTAACAGTGATGGCACCATGTACATGGCACAGTCAGCAACACTAACACTGGAGGGTGGACACACATACCTCACAGATGACTTGCTGGCAGTAGGGTATTTGGTCACTGAAGAATGCAAGAGCTCAGTGCTTATGCACATACTGAACGGCTTCAGAATAAGGCTTTTATAAATCTTGTAATCAGACAAGAAGTGGTTAATCTGTGGTAACTCCTAGGACTAACTACAGCAGACACCTGGAATGCTCCATACCTGCACTGCTCTGCCTTTGCATTTAACACTTAGGGGGTTTGAAAGACAAGCTGCTACCTTCACTAATAGTAAAGCAGAACATGGAGCCATGCAATATTGCTGCTTTTTTATTAGCAGTTTATGCTGGTTTTGTTTAGTATACCAAAGAAATACAGTGTTTTGAACTGAAGGAATCTGCCTTTGGGAGAAGACTTTTGAAGGGACGGCATTATTAAATGTTTCACATCTACGGGACAGTTTATTTACTCATCTTGTTTTTACCATTTATTAGTTATGTTTCTGTTAATAAGTGACTAATTAAACACAATGATTTCCTGTTGTACTGTTTTTTGCATTTTGCCATTTATGCTGCTGTGTTTGAGTCTATATAGTGGTTAAGAATTAAACACTTAATTTGATAAGAACTTGAATTATGCTGTCCCACAGTACAGGCCAAAGATTTCTACAGTAGATGACCGACTTGACATGAGGTATAGGGAGTAGTGTCAAAATGTTATAATACTCAAAAAGGAAAGAAGGAGGAGAAACTGGGGGCATACTGGCTACCTATCAGTCACTGAATGAATTTTAGACTTATCACTCTTAAAGCGACACTTTTTGCAAGAGATGTGGATATTTAAATACAGCTTTTTCTGAACAGGAACTCTATCATTAAGAGAAAAAAAGAAACTACTACATAAAGATAACAGTAAGGCATTATTTTGACTAACATGCTATAGTGTTACTTCGATGAGGAACTGACATGGTGTAGCATAAATAGTAACAGTAACACATTACTAATGGGACTCCTAAACGTGACTCTTACTATGTATGAAGATCCAGTTAGTTTAAATATACAGACTGAAACAAGGGCATAATATTAAAGGAAGAAGCTAGACTCTAATAAGTTCAGCAGTATGGCCATTCCACTGGGGTAAAGGGATGAAACTCTGACTACATCCCACATGACCTGGGTTTGATTAACTGTTTGGGTGACTGTTGGAAAGGGATGGAGGGATGGGTGGACTGGACCCATCATCGGAGGGGTGGTTACATGGGCATTCCCTGTGGTGATCCCTGGTGAAGACTGGGGATGTCTTACTGGGAATGGCATGGTCCTAGGAGAGGAAAAGGGTGGTGAACTGGGTTGAGCTGCTGTAGAGGCAGGGCAATATGCCAGATACCTATATTATACGCAAAACCATAGGACTATAATGGTGAGAGAGGGATTAATGGGGTAAGTCCAAAAAGCCCAAAAAAATCCTGTTGATGGTTACAACTTTGTGGATGTGAGGCATGGGGTACAAAGGCCATAGGATGAAGCAGAAAAAAGTGCTCAGAAAATCAGTTCATCAGTATAAGTAATAGGTGTAAAGGCAAGAGGCACCAGCAGAAACAGAACATGTACCCTGAGGAAAAAAGTCAGTGGGCAAAGTCAAGGTAGCTAATAAGCTAAGAAAATACTTAAAATGGTGAGGTCAAGGATAGAACCTGGTTAGGATAGGCTAGGCATTATGGCATTATGAGCAAAGAATGTTGGTTAGTAGTAGTATGCCTTAAGACTGATACAAAGTACGCTCCATCCCTAACAGCTTGGGAAGCATTTTACACAGAGTGACCTAATACACGGTTACCTGTAGTTGAAAACCAAAGTCTCTTTCTAGGCACTCTGAAGTGTAGATACACTCAAAGGTTTGCTTCAGTGTAACCATCTTGTTTTTTTGGAGTTGCATATGCACCAGGAGTTCCTAATAGAGAGTATTACCTAAATGATATGCTCTGTATTGTCTAAAGTAATTATGACCTTTGGGTTAATCAAGACAATACATCTTTTTTACTGGAGAAATTTCCACTCACCAGTCAACAAAGAAGCTATCCTATAGGCATATAGAGCTCAGAATTTCTTAACTGAGGCTGTATTGAGGATACATAACTATTAAGACTAACTATTAACACAGCTTTCTTTAAACCTTTTGACAGTTCTAAATCCAGCTAAATGCACTTTTGCAGAACGATTCTGCCTATAAGGAAAGTGACAGCTGTAAATGAGACTTGAGTACAAGTAAGGAGAATACCTGCCTCTATAACTTTTTCATACCTAACAAACTGTCATGTGATACTTTGCTTTATAGAACTAACACTGCTTCGATGTACAAGTCCCAAGAAGGTACAAAGAAATAAAGTGCTTCTCTTTTAAAGATAGGTGACACCGTCTGAGTATATTAATGCCCAGACTTGCAGAGAATTCATTAGCTTAATCTTTAAACCAAATCTGTTTCACGTTATTGCTATGAAACAGAGATTCCCGTTGGTTACATATTATCAGCCACCTTTAATACAGGAAAGGGTATCTCGCTGATGACATCAGAGCACTTACAGAATTGGTGCTATTCTCTTAGAGCGTATTCCTGTTCAACAGAATAAAAGGATAGACTGTCGCATTTACTGTACAATATGGCAGAAGTGTCTGACAGTGTATATTGTACTACAGTCACTGAAAAGTTACCATTGAGAGAAGCTTTATCCAAAGCGAAACCAGAAACAATCTTGTGTCAGCTAAAGCATATGATGTTGCTGTAAAGATGTAGTCCAAAATAGAAAACTGCCTGCTGCCTGCAATTACAGCTACAAAGGAAGACTTGTCTATATGCCGGAATGTTGTTTTGTAGATCCAAAGTGGTAAATTCTTTCAGGCTTTTCACAAGGGTATTAGACTACATTGACTCTGGGACAACAGAAATGAACCTCTTCTGTTCATGCATGGGCATTCACGTTGAATATTTTGCAAGAAGTCATTTTGGATGCTAAACAGTCAAATTGTAGCACCACAAGCATGCTTGCACCCTTAGAACTGGACATCACTACTAACACCACATATTACCATTGACTTTGCAGGATTGTTCATGAACTCCTTACTTGTAATTGTTATTAACACACTCTCCAAATGGACACTGGTCATTTCTGTGATATCGACCTCCCCTAAAAATATTATTGCGATATAATGGGCAGTACTTGCAAGAAATGGATGGCCTTAACAGATGTGCTGTGATAATGGGCTGTAGTTCACACATGAAAATTTCAAAATGTTCACAGAATAAAATGGCATTTAACACTTTAACACTTCACATCTACTCCACACCATCATTGAGCTGCATCCTGTAGTCAAGGATACAGAATATGATTCTTTTCACCTCCATGTCTGATGATGTGATTCTGAACATGTCATTTTACCAGACAGTACTTTCAGGTTGCCCTTGAAGAAGAACATAACAAACAAATGGAAAAATAAAATAAAATAAATAGCATTATCCGGCCACAAATTAGTAATAGTCATTAGGGCTATTATGAGTCCTGATCATAATGAGTCACAACCCTAAGCCAGTATAGTAGAAAAGAGACAAATATCTTTCTGGATATCAGAATTCAGTGCGTACAATCTTCAACATGATAACACCACTGCTGTTCCTAACTTGGATATCGATAAGGTCCAGGCTTAGCTTAAGTGATAGTTTATGCTAGGAGGTAAGTGCAAAGTAAACTGACTACTCCATGATCTCATAATTGTGGGGTAAGGAAATCATTGCTTTTGCTGTAATTTCATATTCTTCTTTCCCCAAAGCTACGTAATCCTGAGTTGAGAATAATACGGCAGAAGTGTTAGGGGAACAGCCCCTGTTTGGAGTGTGCTGAGAGCATGTTTCCCTTTAAAAACAGTTGCAGAACAGGAACTATTATTGTATTTCATTATCTGATGTGGTGTAAGTTGGCTGTATTTTTCATGCACTTATGTTCAGAGATCTAGTTTTACTACTTTGTCTCTCTGCATAGAGCCAATCACAATAGAGAACCAAGGCCAAACCCTAAGACAGATGAATGACCCATGGCATCAGACTCCAATGACAGGGTGAAGGAGGCAGTAGCACCATAAATGTCTACAAGGTCTGCATTTGCAGCCACAGATGAACAGCAGCTTGCTACAGTTTGGGAGCTGAAAAGTCTTATTTGGGGGGGGGGGGGTATTCACTTTCAAGAAGACTTTTTTTTCTTTGTTCGTTAAGTTTGAGTTGAAGAAGCATGAATTCAGGATGCTGCACAGGGTGCCTGATTTCCTATCTACATTTTGGATGGCATTAACCAAACAAGATGACTGAAAGTAGCCATTATAGATGACCAAAGGCATTCCTTAGAAGATAGATAACCATACACCTGCCATGAACAAACTACCCATTCACGTCAAGCAAAGCTCCTTATTGGCCCATGTTAAGAAAAATCTTGACAACTGGATGGGAAATAGAAAATTCACCCCGGGGATCACTTCTGCGGCACTGCTTGACTGGAGCACAGGAAAATATTTTTCTTCGATGGCGAAAGCCAGGGAACCTTTTTGGCTAGGCTCCCAGGGCCAATAGCCTAGTACCTACCAATGAACCTATGAACCTATGAATGACTCATTGTGTATTCCAAGATGAATGCTGGATCCCTGCAATGTCACAAGAGTGAGAGATGGCCAGTTTTGTTCCCTAAAGCCAGTTACGTACCACAAGGATGACTGACAACCCTAGATGGAATTTAGGCCCAGAGTCTCCTGAATTGCTGATAATCATGTATGCTTCCAAGCTGGTGACATCCCAGCGATGCTACACAGATCATCTGAGCAAACCTCTTTAAAGACTAAAAAGAACGAGCTTGCAGTGCTGGAAATACAAGTATGAACTAAAAAGAAACGTAATTACAGTAATTACAAGTTGAGGCAGGATGAATGTAATCATTTTCTGCAGAAGGAAGTTCACTTCACCAAATAAGTTAATACATTTTCCCGTTGCACGAGAGCTGACGTAATTAACATTGTCATCACTGAACATTGATTAGGAGTATCATTGCTTTTCTGAGTTACTGAACATTGATGTTACAACCATAGTACTTTGTTGCATTACTACAGTTTAGTTTTGAGGTTGTAGAAACTATTAAAGCTGATGATAACATTCTAGTAATATTATGTACGCCTGCATAATATAAATGCTTCCTTTTGCTATAATCAATCATCAGCACTTAAAAGTATGCAATTTGCCTCCCAGACTGTAAATGTAAGATGCCGGGAAGTGTACATATTGCACATTACCATGCACATATTTACATGGGTACCCACATTCAGATAGGCGTGCCTTCTATAGCACTCAAGCAACAAGTAATTGGCAGCAGTAATTTCATTCCCTGCCTCTACATTTTTCTTTACTTTCTCATAGCATGAATGCAGCTAGATCAGGAACAACCATAACAGAAAACTTTTCAGGTTTCTGACAAATTACAGAAAATTCTAGATGCAGCAGGATTATATGCTTATACTTTTCACTTTTCCTGTCCCACCTGAACAGCTTTTTGCACTGTTGATTTTACTGCCAGTAAAATACTTTTTTTTATTATTTATCATTGTATACATGTTTAATAAGTATCACTTTCATGATTAGTATGGTTAGTAGTACATAAAAGAGTTTCATTGCTGGACCTAGATAATTTTCCACTTCCATTCACATCTTTATATTTAGACAAAGATGTTTTCAGTTTGTAGGATGTCCTTGGATTCAGGCCAGCTGAAACAAAGAAAGCACCGTTTTTTGTTCCGAATCTGTGACGTCATCAGAAAGATTACCTGGTTTTAGGGCTTTTTGTATTGGTGAGTGGCTGGTTTCTCCCAAACAATGACTGATCAAGTCCTGTGTTCTTAATTACACATCTGTCATACAGTCAGCAAATGGAATGATTAAAAAGCAAAGAAGAGTAAAAAAACTGCTGGCGGTAGCATTATTGTTGTAGGCGAAAAGCTTGGAATAATATCCTGAGTTTGTAGTTAGTCACATAAAAAAGTGACTGCTTGCTGAGATAGCAGTGTATTAAAAATGACCAAAAGGGTTTTCTTTGCCATCTGGTTGAGATGTCCTCTATATTGTGCTTACATTATATAGGTAATGCTGAACAGGCCAAGTCTTGAAAGTGGGGTAGAGAGTGGAAGTAAATGTGTGCACATTGTCAGAGGCTGTCATTGTAGCTTCTTTTAAATGTAGTTAGAATACATATATTGCATTTTGCATTGCTGAAAGAAGAAAATGAAGGGGAAAGTAAAGTTCCTTTGTTATCTGTAAATACTTCGTAAGAGGGAAGCATGTGCATTTTGTAGGTACTGGATATGGGGCTTTAGAGAAAGTGGAAACCTATCACGTAAAATGCACAAGCCGTTTGTTGAGATGGGAAGCTCTTTGAATGTTCATTTACTTTAAGGAAAATATATAAGAAAACTGGTACCTGTTGTTTTAACTGACCCCCCCCCCCACCACCACCACAGAAAAATTCTGAATATCAGATATGTTTTAATTAAAGCTGGTACGATTATTTAAAATTCAGTATACTGTCAGTATTTCAATAAACAAATCATGAGTGAGCAACTAACGTTTCCTACAGCATCAAACAGTAATCAGAGAAACAGAGAAGCTGTTTAAACACAGTGATGTCTGAGTGGCACTTTGTTTCCTCAAGATATGTGGATGTCAGACAATCAGAACTATACAAGTCACTTATTGCAACATTTCCAGATTTATTCCTGTAAAGCATGGGCATCTTTGGAGAAAATGTTTTCACGCCATATTTAGTATAGCTTAGTATTAGCAGCATCGGTCTTCAGAACCAAAACCTTATGAATTGCAGGTGCTTTCAAATATATCCTATCACAGGATTCTGGTCATCATCACACAAATCTCAGATACAAGGGAAGGCTGACGGTCAATGGGAAATTTAAAACTGTGTCTTTGTTTACTTACTTTTAAACATTCTCTTACTGCTGTTTTCACTACATGCACATATGTTGGTCAAGACTAACAAATGTTTTATTCTTTTATAAATCTGTCCAGTCCATTCCACTTCATAAATTTTCTACAACTTCTAAAGGAGCTTTTTCCTCCTCAGATGTTAAGCCATGGAACAGCCTAACCTTCGTATGTTATTATGTGACAGCCTTTCCTCTTTCACAACCTCCCAGTGTGTCTTTCCCTTCTCAGTTACTTCATCCAGTTTTTATTCATACTGATGCTGTTTCCCACCTGCTTGCACAATAACCTCAGTGGACGTAAGCGATATGTAAGCACTGTACAATCACTGCATTGTCTGCAAGCACTGAATTCCCGTAAACTGACCAGGGAATTTGTAAACATAGTGTGCAGTCCCATAAATGGGAGTTGCACTGTATGCCTTGCATGTGCTCAGAATATGTCATGTGATTCACAGTAACGAATCACTATGGAAGTAGATTACTTGCACAAAGGCCCATGGCACAACAGCCATGGACAGGGAGTTTGCACTTAGCGCACTGTACCACTGAGTGACATGTATATATGAACTTACTGTGTTTTTGAAGCATCATTTACTTTACCATGCTATACTCCAATTTTACCCTTTTAGTCTCTTTAGAAGAAAAAAATAAATTAGGGGAAAGTAATATGTATGCTGTGCAGCCAACGCTTAAGTGACATGTTTTGTCTTTTAAGTGGCAGGTATACCTCTCATCCACAGGAATTCTGGATGAGGTCCAAAATAATTGGGGACAAAGGCCAAGCAATAGGGGCAGATATATTGGTCTTAGAAAGTAGCTAGAATAGCATGTTTTGCATTGATATGTACTTTTTTGAAGGATATGAATTCTGAGACTTAAATGTCTGTCATTATTTAGTGACTTTAGTCCTCAATGGTTTGCCAGAAAACCACAAATTTTATGAGGAACAGGCCAAACATGTAAGGCAAGAATCTGGACATTCTGTAAAATCTGGACAGTTGAGAGGTACAGTGGCAATGGAAAGTAGCTACATTCCTAAGGGTACAACTAGCACACACAAGCTTGAGATTTAAGTGGCTAATGCATAACAGTATATACAATATCAGTAATGGGGTTCATTTTGTAATTTCAAAATACTGAAATCTCGAAATTCAGTATTTCGAAACCACAAAGCCGAAAACCCAACCACAACTCACAATTTCAAAAACACACAACTGCGAAATTCAAAATCCCGTAATTATGCTACACATACAGTACACACATAAACATACACACAAACCCCCCCCCACAACCAAACAAGCTCATCTAAACTACATATAAGCAGGGGGGCAAACCCCCCTGCACCCCCCATATGGGGGGGCTGCACCCCCACCCCACCCCACCCCTGAATTTCGAGATTTCAGTATTTCAAAATTACAAATTGGACCCCAATAATGATACCACTGAATTTCTCCCTCCCAGTGGGTACATAATTTGCAGGTGTTCTTAACCATTTCATATTTTAATTTCTCCACTGTGAACAGTGCTCCACCCTGGCAAACAATAAATAAATAAATAAATAAATGCTTATGTAAACCAAATAAGTTAAAGGTAATTGGTATTCGACAAACTGAAATTGACATAATTGCATGTTTGGCAATTATTAAGAAATGCAGCCTGCCCTTAATCCCATATAATGATTTGTGCAATGTGTGTTACTGGAAATTCACTATGATACTTTGTCATTGATACTGCATACAATAAACTGATGTGGAGCTTACAGTTCTTTGCATTATGCATCAAGTTATAGTATGGTGGGTGAGGGGTCCACTCTGGTATGCCTTTAATATTCATGAGTTATACAAAGAAGAATCTTACAACATTTGGGTCAGCTACGTGCATTACTGTTATGTTAGACAGTTTATGTCCCGAAAGATTTGGCAGTGGCACCTCTGGGGCCACACAATCTGACTAACAAAATAGTCCATTGTTGGTGCGAGGAGGGTGGGCTAACTCTCTGAAGCAGTCCATCCTCCCAACACTAGCTAAGGACTTTGTAACCAGAAATTTGTATCTCTGTGCTACAGTTGAATCACTGTGTGTCTTAAGCCTTTGCTGATATATTGCTTAAGCACAACTTGCAAGGCTAAATATACTGGGTGATACAACATTGCCACAGAGAGAATAAATGAGCAAGGCGAGCAGTGGGTGAAGCTCACAAAGTGGAGTTGCAGAGTATATGTTTCCTCGCATAAAGCGCAAAGGGTAAAGATAGACATTCCTAAGTGGATACCGGTAACATTCAGGAATGCAAGGTCAAGGATCCATATGCCATTTCTTCTAAAGTGCAATG
>NC_056736.1:395732749-395800249 GCF_019279795.1 Protopterus annectens
GTTTTGCATACTGCGCTGAAAAGAAAAACTTCCCATTTGTTGATGGTGGTCACTGGAAAATGGGAAGACTCTCCTTTTCACAAACACACATCAGCTTTGGAACTGACTGTAATAAACAAGAGATTCATAGGGGCAGCTTAATACAAGTAAAGGGAGTTGTTGAAACATCACCCAGAAAATTAGAAATATTAGTCAGATGCAGTTTCCATCATTTTTTTTAACTTGAAATTGGATTCAGTCACTTTCCTGACAGAAAGACTCCTATAGATAAAAGTAGTGAGCCAGCAAACTGTTGCCTGAAGCAAAATGTTTATTGAAAGGAAATAAAAAGCATAAACAACAAAAAGACAGACCGGTTTCGGCTGGAATAAGAAACACGGCCTTCCTCAGTGCAAATTCAATCATCCAAATGTTGTTGTTTAAATACACTCTGTAAACAGTTAATTGGTTTAGCCTAGAATTGCTCATTGAGACCAGGTGGAAATAATCCACCTAATTTCACAATCCACTTCTTTTCTTTAGAATTTAGAAGTGAGTGCCAACCTGTTTTATTGTGTTTATTACCTCTTATGAGGTCAATTACCATGAAAGAGAATTTTGCAGTTTTGTGTAATAAATGATGTTTATATAAAGTATTATGGACCTTTTGGTTTTTGATATTACTTATGTGTTCAGAAATTCTGAGTCTGAGGGGATGTGAAGTTTGCCCAATATAGAAGGAACCACAGGTACACGTAGCCAGATATACCAACCAGTCAGTGCTGCAGTTAGCAAAGAAATTGGCATTGTAAACTACAGCAGAGTTCCGACTGGTAAATTGTTTACTTTTGCTTATTTTGCCACAATTGCTGCAATGGTCACATGGAAAACAGCCAATCAAAGGTCCCCCTGTTAATGTAGTCTATATATGTTGAGACAGCCTGTTGTCTTGTGGGTGTTTATAATGGTTAAAACAACCACCCAGGTTCTTGCCCTTTCGGAATGAGAAAAGACATCTCTCTGGTATAATGTTGGATAATTCCGAGTCATATTGTAAGATGTTCCAATGTCTATGTATGCTTTGTATTAGAGTATCTGAATTCCTGCCAAAAGTCGTTGTAAACCTTATGGGTTGTGATACCATGGTATCGTGTTCTTTATAACATAACAACTCATCCCGCTTGAGTTTGTTGACCAGATTGCTTGCCTACAGAACATATCCCATCTTGTAGCCCTAGATCTAAATCTGTTGGTAAGGTCTTTTCTATGTTCCTGAAAAGAAGATTCATCAGAACATATACGTTTCATTCTAATAAATTGTGATTTTGGGATGTTCCTAGCAATGTGTGGTGGGTGAAAGCTGGTGGCATGGAGGATGGTATTATATTCAGGATGTTTCCTGAATACCTGGGTGCCTAATGTATGATCTGGTAGTCTATTAATCAGTACATCCAAAAAAGTAATGGTGTTGATATCATAGTGTACTGTAAACTGAAGGCCCCATTTGTTGTTATTTAAATACAACAAAAATTCAAACAATTCATTAGTGTCTCCCTTCCATACCAACCAACAATCATCCAAATAACGTCTCCAAATATCCATGTAGTTCAAATAGATGTTATTGTGACTGTCATAAATGATGTCCTTTTCAACAAATGCCATGAACAGATCAGCATAAATAGGGGCAAATGATGCCCCCATAGCTGTACCCTTTGTTTGCCAATAGCAGGTTTCTTGATAAAAGAAGATGTTATTGGTGAGGACATGTTCTGCAAGGCCAACCAAGAATTCGTTGTAATCAGACTCATTTGCCCCCATTTATGCTGATCTGTTCATGGCATTTGTTGAAAAGGACATCTGCTCCCCTACCCTGCCCCCAATTCTCACCCACCCCAGCACATCTACACATATACCTAGCAAACTCCACCTACCTAACCTACTACCCAATCACAGTCCTCTCCCACTTACCCCTCTCCCTATTCTCTAATCAAGAAAAACCCCACCTCATTTTCCACTCCCACTGCTAATCCTCCCCCTACTCTCTTCCTACCCCTACACACTTTTTTTCCCTTTATCCTTTCCTTCAATATCTAACTCTCTCCATTCACGTCTAACCTTTCCCCTTCTCAACTAACATACTTTACTATTCTTCTCCTGTCTGTATATTACCCTACCTTATCCTAACATGCCCTACCAACTCCCCTTAACTATTCAACTCCCCTGCTCCCTTCTCATCTTACTAATAACTCTTTATCATGCTACTTCATACTCCCATAAAGCTCCTCCTCTCCTATGTCCTACTCAAACTACCCCTAACCCCCAACTACTACCTCTCAAACTCTCTCACTTTCACTCCATATTCTCCTCCCTTATTCCACCCAACCTGTTACACCTTTTTCATCCCAAACTATTCTCTACCTCAGCTAAAACTCTCTCTCTAAAACCTCAGCTAAAACTCTCTCTCTAAAACCTCTGCTAAACCCTAACAAATACCTACTATACAAACTTTACAGTCCAAAACTGATCACCTGCAATGTCCTAGCCTTATCTGGAGACATTCATCCTAACCCAGGCCCTTGTCCCAGTACAAACTACTCCATCCCTCCATCCTCCTCCTCACCTACAACAAATAACACTCCCCACCCTTCCTGTCCCCCTCCCACTTCCCCTCTTAACACTCTGAAAATCTTCACTATCAATGCCCAGAGCCTTAACAACGAATGCCACCATCTACACGCCTGGATTAATCACAATAAACCCGATATCCTAGCCATCTCTGAAACCTGGCTAAAACCCCATACCACTGACTCTGAAATATTACATCCTGGTTACCACATCCTCAGAAGTGACCGTTTAAACAAAAAAGGTGGTGGCTCTGCCATAATTTACTCTAATCATCTCTCTCTAATACCCCTTCAAATTCCTACCCCTAATTTCACAAATTCCGAAATCACAGCTAGCCTTCTTCGATTAAACAAACACAAGAATATCTGCTTCATATCCTTATATATCTCCCCTGGCAACATATCTCCACCCTTGAAGATATTCTATACTGGTCCTGAACTCAAATAAAATATGAAACATATATTCTAGGCGATGTCAATATCGACTGGAATAAAATCAACTCACCATCACCCTCACTTTCCATTAACCTTCTAAACTTCAGCTAAGTAATCTCCTCAACTACTCGCCCTAACAAAAACCACCCCCAGGGTCCATCTTAGACTGGATTCTAGTCTCCCATCCAAACAAAATCACTCTCAGTAGCACTACCCCTGACACCTTCAGTGACCATCTCCCTGCCTTCATCCATCGATCAAACAGCTCCAACCAACACCAACACCTCTACATTCAAACTTGTAACCTCAGTAACTTTAACCCCTTAATTTTCTCTAACATCTTCAAACAAATCAACAGGCAACCTCTAACTATCCTCCCACTTGACAATGCTGTTGAACACTTCAATTCCATCTTCCTAGATACTCTCAACTCCCTAGCCCCTCTAAGAAATAAGCGAATCAAAACTAACTCTGCACCATGGTTGACCAAAGAAACTAAACAAATCATGCATCACAGAGACAAGTCCTGGAAGCTCTACCAGAAAAATAAACTATCCTCTACCTTAATTCTATACACCCAACTCCGCAACCAAGTAAAGAAACTCATTACCAAAGACAAAAAAAACTACTATATTAAACTTCAGTCCAATAACAATAAAAACCCTAAACAATTTTGGAAATCAGTCAATTCCCTTCTTCATCCTGGATCTCAATGCAACCCCTGCCCCAACCCTAATCTATCTGACAATGAACTTAGCTCCCACTTCAATACCTTCTTCACTTAATCCATAGCTAAACTAACCACAACATTTCCTAATAACAACCCACCTAACTCCCTTTCCTCTCCACCCAACAACCCAAACAATAATCCCCTCAATTTCCATCTTAAGCCTGTATCCACATCTTTTATAAAAAAGCTTCTCTCCAAGCTAAAGCCAGGTTATAATGCCCCTGACAACATTCCCCCTTCCTTCCTCAAACATGCAGCTGAAGGTATCGCCCTTCCAATTAGTATTCTGATTAATAGATCCTTAACTGAGTCATATGTACCCAACCTTTGGCGTTCAGCCTACATCCTACCTCTTCACAAAGGAGGAAAAAAACACCTCTATTTCTTACTTCCGCCCTATCGCTCTACTCTCTCCAATATCTAAAATTCTTAAAAATGCGTCCACCACTAATTCTTACCCTATCTCATTCAAAATCACCTCCTTACACTCACACAGCATAGCTTCCGTCCCGGCCACAGTACCATAACTGCACTATTATCCTTCTTAGAAACTATCAATCAAGCTCGAGACTCTGGATTCATTGTATCCACAGTACTGCTAGACCTTTCAAAAGCTTTTGACACCATCTCCCACACACACCTTCTTCATCATCTGGCTAATCTCAAACTCTCCCCAAACACTCTTTCCTGGTTCTCCAGTTACCTATCTGATAGATCTCAAGCAGTCAAATGGAAGAACTCATTCTCTTCCTTTTTGCCTACATTTACTGGCATTCCTCAGGGATCCATCCTTGGACCCATGATTTTCAACATCTTCATAAACAACCTTCACACCTTCATCCCTGACACCACAGTCATCCAATACGCAGATGACTCTACCTTGGTCTGCTCTGCCCCAAACCTTCCTGAACTCCAGACCAAAACCCAATTAGCCTTTACCACCACAGAGAACTGGATGCACCAAAACCACCTTTCTCTCAACTCCAATAAATCCAAAATACTAATTTTCTCCCCTCCAAAGTTTCCTCTGTGGACAAAAACACTTTCAATGTTCTCAGCCAAACTAACACTGCTATTGAAGTGGTCCCTTCTGCAAAACTCCTTGGCATCACCATAGACGAACACCTCAAATTTGATCTTCACATACAACATAACATAAAGAAAACCCACCAAAAGCTAGGTATGCTATATAGGAGCAATCACTTCCTTTCAAACTCCACTAGGCATACCCTGGCAACATCCTTCCTCCTACCTTCCCTTCTATACGGAGCTCCTCTCCTAACCAACTTGTCTGCTACCAACACCTCTAAGCTCGAAGCTTGCTATAATAAGATCTCCAAATTTGTCACCAAATCCAAAACATCAAGTAACCATTGCCACAGCCTTCATTCTCTGAACTGGCTAGAACTCCCTAATCACCTAGACTATCTACAACTAACCATCGCTCACAAACTAATATTCTCCCCTAATAAATGCCCAGCCTTAAAGGACATCCTTTCTCCATACATCCCTAACAGATCACTGAGATCCGAAAACCAAAACCTAATCTCCATTAGTAAACCGAAACGACCAGCTGGCCATCTTTTACTCTCCTTCTCACTAGGTAAAAAATGGAACTCTCTGCCTACTTCACTTAGGACTATACCCAACAATGAATCCTTCAAAACTCAACTGTTTCTTCACCTATCCTCCAAATGGAAATGCTCCTGCTTTCACCCCACTTAAATTCCATAGGGACTCCTAGCTAAGCACTCCTACTCCTACTCCACT
Organism: Protopterus annectens; assembly: GCF_019279795.1. NCBI lineage: Eukaryota > Metazoa > Chordata > Ceratodontiformes > Protopteridae > Protopterus > Protopterus annectens. The sequence goes on from NC_056736.1 coordinate 395,738,288, forward strand.
ATACTCTCATACTTATTCTAATTTCTCAAAATAACTACAACTAACAGACTTTAAGTGACTGTAAGCATATAAATATTGATTCAAAAAAAAAAAATCTGCCATCAAGTTCTTTGCAACTCTCAAATGTATTAACCCTACTTGTTTTTACAAACTATATTGTATGCATTTTACTTTGTAATCTTATTTGCATTTTGTAACCTATATTGTATTATACTGTTCTTGGAGATTTTATTCTGTAACCTGTATTGTATTATACTGTTCTTGGAGCTTTTCTCCCCGGGCCTCCACTGAAAATGGGCACTTCTTGGCCCAGTGGACTTCCCCGGTAATCAAACTGAAATAAATGATAAATAAATAAATATTATTTCCACCTGGTCTTAATGAACAATTCTAGGCTAAACCAATTAACTGTTTACAGAGTGTATTTAAACATTTGGATGATTGAATTTGCACTGAGGAAGGCTGTGTTTCTTATTCCAGCCGAAACTGGTCTGTCTTTTTGTTGTTTATGTTTTTTATTTCCTTTCAATAAAAATTTTGCTTCAGGCAACAGTTTTCTGGCTCACTACTTTTATCTTTTGGAATTTTGACTTTGAGCCGTGCAGTTGTACTCCTGCAGGAGGTCTGGTTTTGATGCTAGAAAGACTCCTATCCCAAAAAGTAAAAGTAAAGTTTCTCAAAAAATTATCAATGGACAGAGGCTTTGAGAAGGGCAATGCTTTGTAATAAATCCGTTTTGTTAATGAATTAAATAAGTATTGATCATAGTTTCCAGCAAAAAGTTTTAACTATATTAGGAACTTGAATTGCATTGTTCTTTTAAAACAGAGTGCAGGTCTCTGTTCTTTAACTTTAGACATAGTCATGCTAAAGTTCTCAGGTGGAATTCATGGTTGACCTACTGTCAGTGAGTTTCTTCTGAGTAATGCTACTTGTAAACAAGCATTATATTGAATTATACCATGATCCCCCCAAAACGTGCACGCTGATTGGCCAGCGTGCCTGTTGTAAATCGAGTTATACTAATGGAAAAAGGTCCGGTCGCCCGGACTTTTTTCCATTAGTATAACTCTTTAAACACTGTCGCTATGTTAAATGGGTTTAACATGAGACAGCTTAAAATAAGCAACGGAGATCTCCGTTGCTTATTTTAAAGCTGTCTCGCTATGTTAAACCCATTTAACATAGCGAGTGTTTAAAACGGAGAAAGCAAGATCTCCGTTGCTTTTATGTCTCGCTATGTTAAATGAGTTTAACATAGCGAGACAGTTAAAATAAGCACGGAGATGTCCGTTTTATTTTAAAACTGTCTCGCTATGTTAAACTCATTTAACATAGCGAGACATAAAAGCAACGGAGATCTTGCTTTCTCCGTTGCTTACAACTCTGATGTACTGCGCAGGCGCGCAGTACTTCAGAACTGCCGGATGCCAAGACATCTGCGGAAGGGCAGTAAACAGGCATTATATATGCCATTATTTAAGAAAAGTAATAGTTTCTTTTCTTAAATAATGTCATTATAATAGCAATAACCACTTCTGGGTGTGGTAATGCTAAATTTACCACGGTTGGCTTTGTTTGGTCCGGGCTCGGGACCAAACCACGCCAACCGTGGGTAAATTTAGCATTACCCACACCCAGGCGTGGGTTATTGCTATAATAATTCACTGGGAAACAGAATGCATACTTATGACTTCCTGACTTCACTGAGAAGATTTAATACACTGCTAAGTGAAAGTAAGTGAGGAGTTTGTAAGTAGGTAGATCTAGCAGATTTGCCTCTACATGAGAAGGCCCAGGGAAATGTTTTGGGCAGTGTAGCCATTAGTAAAACATTAAACTGGTATGCTTTGTATCTAAACAATGCAGGCACTGGACAGACATTAAAGGGTTCAGTTTCCTACCCATGCCTGTTTTTGGCTGCCACCCAATATGGAGAGAGTAGCTGCAGCAAGCTGAGAGCTTCACACGAACAGATGTGAAAGTAGTGCTGACTCCAGATTTCATTTATAGATCAGCAGAAATAAAGGCACCCCTAGTTGTTTGTATTTTTATCAGGGATCAATGGGTCAGGGCAGCAAATATAGACAAGATTGCAGTGAGAACTGTAATGAAATAAGTACCAAAGAATGTAGCTTGAAAATTTCAATGCTGTTTAGCATGGCCTGATTCAAACTATGACTTACCAGTCTATCAGGTTACTGAAGTAAAATTAAGCCTTGGTGCAGCCAGACTCATTCATTGATCATTTTTTCTTATCTTTTTCACGCAGCAAACTGCAGGATAAATTTCAGGGGATTCATATTTGACATACTCCATCCTGCAGGGATCTTGTCTGCATTCTCTTTTATTTTTCCAAGTCACGGAAGCTCTCAATGTAGTTGTATTAGCATTTGTCATAAGTTAACCTAGTTAATATCATTTTTTGGTACTTATATATTATGTAACCAGATTCCGAAGCCGTAGTTTGCCACATTCTTTTTCTGTACCAGTCCTGATGTCTTCAATACCCTCAGTTAAGGCAGATTGGGAGTAATGTGTCTTTCAAATGATGGCCACTCATTTTAATCTGTCCAAAGTAGCTACACTGCTAACTACCAAATGACAATTCAAAACCAATTCAACTGTCACTTCATGACACTTGACGTAATTCTACAAACACAACTGCTAGCCGACAACACAGTAACCTCACTTGTTGTTTAAATAAATCATATTCCCGACTTTGGATGGTTTCTAATGAAGATGCAGTCCTGCTGCTCGGGTTTGTTTGTCTGAATGTACTAGCAGACATAAAGGCGAACTCAGGTATGCCCTGCGCCTTCCCGTCTTTGTCTAAATCACAAAGAACATCAACATGCATAACCATTCAAGTAATGTGTGTAAACAATTTCATCACATCCTTTGGGAAAAAAATAAACCAAAACAGGAAAACCTCACATACAGTAAACTAGTAAGCTGAACACACACACACAAATATAATAGCAAGATGTCATATGTTTAACAGAGGCAGACACCCACACATCAGGTCTTTGCTACATACCTATTGACCAAGAAACCTACATCCCATTCTTTTACATTAATCAGAAAAAAAAACCAGCCTACAACGCAGACCCAAATATGGAAAGGACGCGTACCCAGGAAGAATTTGAACATTACTCCTCTTCCAATCTCATAACCAATGTCAGGGAATAATACTTAACAGTTTACAGACCCCTTTTTAGGTTAAGATACATCGGTTGCAAAAACATTACAAATTTTGACATGTCTGGAATCTGGTTGCATTAATACGTTAAGTACCCGTTTTTTTTTTTAATGATTTCTGTATTTTACTCTTCTTGGGATCTGATTTTGCTCTGGTACATTTCCTGTTCCTGTCATAACAGCCCACATGAAAAATCAATAAGAAAGCTATATTCACAATTATATTATTCAAGTTCAGTATTGTCATGTCAATAGACTTAACAAATAATAGAGAAAAAAAGAGACAGATGATATTGTCTACCCTCCATGATATCCATGGTCAAACTGATTTTTCTAGAATTCTGTATATTACCTAGCATGGAAACCACTACAGCTAGCTCATTAGCAGTTAAAGCCATGCAAAGATGTAAGTATGCCTTGTCAACTTTAATTACTCTTGGGCACAAGCTGTCTGTTATAAGATACATATAAATGCAAAGCTTTTATATAGGTAGAATATGAGTAAGAGCCCATTCTAGACGTATTCTCTCCCCCTAGATGAACGAACGAGCATCAGCTACGTTACTCCTATCTCCCATGCTGCATCCACCGTTGCTCAAGCTGCTAAACAAGTGCAAGATGGCTCAGCATTAGTGTTTATTCTTCTTTGCCATAAAGGCATAAATTAGTTTGTCTTACGGAAGTTAGCCCAGTCGGACATTTATTTGAACAGGCTTTTTCTTATACTTGGGCCTTGTGTGCTCTTTAACTGAATAATGTTTGTTGCAACCCCGCTTTCGCTGGTTTGTTGTTACCTATCATTGTGTTGTCCTATGACTGGAGGGGGCCACTGTCCTACTCGAGAAAGGTAAGACTGCAGTTCTGTACTACTGGATTCACACTAATGATATCAGGAACGAAATCTTACATAACAGAAACCCAAGTATTGATCATACTTCCCTACAAAAGTTTTAAATGTATTAGAAACTTGAATTGCATTGCTTTGTTAAAACACAGTGCAGGTCTGATCTTTAACTTCAGACACAGTCATGCTAAAGTTCTCAGGTGGAATTTTTGCCTGAATCACTTGTCAGTGAGTTTCTTCTAAGTAATGCTACTTGTAAACAGACATTACATTGAAGTAATTTACTGGTAAACATAGTGATTAGTAGTCACTGGCCGCTGTCCTCAATATGCACTCAATGTACAATTTTGTTTTGAGATGACAACCTTTTATAACAATGACAGTCAGTATGAAAATCTGGCAGTAAATATACAAAAACAAATTATCAAGTGCCTTTATTAATGTATTACTAAATGTCAAATATAATATAATAAGCTAATGAGTAAGGTCTGTCATAACTGAGCCATTTAGAATATTGACTTTCTGTAAAGTCAAATATGGTTGACTTTATGGAATGTCGAACCATTTCTGGAGAAATCGTCATAGGGCCAGGGTTCCGACCCCAGGTACATGGATGCATTTTCATTGCTGACACTGCAGTGCAGCATAGTGGGGGTGCTGCACTCCTGAGTACGCTGTCTTTCAGAGGAACTGTTAAACTGAGGCCCCATCTGCTTGAGTTGGCAGTGGCTTAGGCGGATCCCAAGGCACTTATTGAAAAAAAGAGTAGGGGAAGTCCCCAGGTACATTGGCCAAATTTCCCCTGGTCAATATGAATATCACCTCTAGTCTCAACTAAAAATAGATCGCTGGCCTAGTGGGACTAACCCTTTTTAAAAAGAGCATAAATAAATAAGATCATCTTAGCGTCACCTTTAAGCTTCTAATATTATCTAGTCCTACTTACATTAACATATCCCACTCTCTGCCATGTATGAGCTTTTGAAAGATCTAATCTGAAAGGTTAAATGATAGTAGTGCAGCTGCACTAATATGTGACTTGTACCTTGGGCAGCTAAACAAATATTAAATCTTATTCATATACCATTTATATATATATTGCCATAATTATCATTTGTCATGTTCTCTAAATATGTCAAGATTCAAGTGACAAAAACTGCTTTGTCTCATATGAAAGCTCACAGTTGGATGAACAAAATGCTACTAAAACTATTACTGTAGCTTGAGAGGTTACAGATATTTTGTTAGGTGGTTTACAAAAAACATTGCAAGCTTTGTCCCTACAAAGGTCTTTACTAAACAAAACAAGACTGTTACAAAATAACCAACAAAAATGCACTCAGAGACTGTGACTAAGCTATGTGCAGCTTTACACCCTGCTATCCCCAGTCTTGAATGAATGCAATATTAATGTTATAATTTATTTATTTATTTATTTATTTATTTATTTATTTATTTATTTATTTATGTATTTATTTATTGGGTAAATGGACTGGCCCTGAGGCCCTTTTCAGCCATGACCCAAGCCAGAGGCACACAACAGAATACAGCCATAATAATAAAGAACAAAATTATGCACAGGACAGCAGAGAAGATAAAACAAAGGAAGTTCTGTAAAGTCATCCATAATGTGTATTTAAAACATGCATAACAATACTGTTTTAATACTGACTTCCTAGCAAAAATAAATAAATAAATAAATAAAATTCCTTTGTTTATGTAAATATTTTGTTTTATCTTATTTATTTATTTTGTCCATGTTATCTCTACAGAGCAGAACCCATTTCCGAGTGGACCCAAGATATAAAAAAAATGTAGTATTTACATAGAAAGATGAGAGTAAAATTTAATACACAAAATGCATTAAACATACATAGAATATACATGCAAGGATGAGAATTGTCATGGGATACAATAAATTATATAGAATATTTTTATTCCAGAATACCTGTCCTAAATGGTACCGAGTGGTACCAGTAATCAGTATCACTGTATTAAAGTAATGGTCTGAAGACAAAAATGAAGGAGATGGAAACTGTGAGTCAATGTGCAAAGAGGCATCGGGGGCAAAATAAAAACAGATAGAGGCAACAACCTGGTACAGAATCTTTTCCTTCCTCTTTCGGCTTTTCCCGATTAGGGGTCGCCACAGCGGATCACCTGTCCACTCATGATTGGCAGTGGAGTTTTACAGTGTTGAGTTGCCAGCCCAGTGCCCAACCTTCCACAGAAGGCACACACACACACACACACACACACACACACACACACACACACACACACACACACACACACACACACACACACACACACATGCACTCACACCTAGAGCCAATTTAGAGTGTCCAATCCACCTGCAGCATGTCTTTGGGATGTGGGAGGAAACCAGAGCACCCAGAGGAAACCCACATGACCACAGGGAGGACATGCAGACTCCACACAGAAGGCACCCCAGCCGAGGATCGAACCGGAGAACCTCTTGCTGTGAGGCGACAATGCTAACCACTAATAATGAAGGAAATATAGGATAGAAAGGATATGTATGGAGCGGGGCAAAATAAAAACAGATAGAGGCAACAACGTGGTACGGAATAATGAAGGAAATATAGGATAGAAAGGATATGTATGGAGCTGGGAGGAAATAAGGTACATGAGATATGCAACTAAGGACACGGTGAATCGGTGCGGAAAAATAAGTCGGAGAAGAAATATGTTTGAACTGGCTGTTGTCAATGATAACAAGTATTCTTATGTCATTTGGGTGGCTTGAAATAAGTAAATGTTCATAGGTCCATAGGTTGGTACTAGGCTATCAGCCCTAGGGCCTATACAAGCCTTGCCATAACAATTCCCTGGCTATTTCTTCCCACACTATTTACTTCCCTGGACCCATGCCCAGTAAGGCAACTGACGTGATCCCTAGGGTGAATTTCCTTTCTCCCATCCAATCGTCAAGGTTCCTTTTAAAGAGGACCAAAGAGGCACTCTGCTTGACATGTATGGGCAATCTATTCCAGAGTCTGGGGAGTTTCTGGGTCAGGAACCTATCCCTCCAGCATGTTTTGTTTATTGTGATGACAAGGTTTAGATCCCTGGAGTGTGTGGCTCTGAGGGATTGGGATTTCTTTAAGTGTAGCATGTCCAACAGCTCTGGGTTTGACATGGCCTTGTATGTTAAGCAGAGATTGCCTCTGAGTAGACGATATGCGACAGAGTATAGCTGGAGTTTTTTAAGGCGGTCAGCGTAGGGCATCTGCTTTAGGTCTGTGATTCTTTTAGTGAGGTATTTCTGCAGCCTTTCCAGTTGTTGCAGATGTCTTGAGAGGTACATACCAAACGGGGCATTGTATTCTATAATGGGTCTAATGAGAGATGAGTACAGTGGGACAATGACCTCCTTTTTTCTGGATGAAAAGTCCTTAGTGATGAGGTGTGCCACATAGAAGGATTTCCTGACTGTTGTGGTGATGTGGTTATCGAAGGTGAGACCACTGTCCACCTGTGTCCCTAAGTCTCTTATCACACTTTCGGTGTTTAGTGTACTGCCACCTATATGGTAATTCACGGATACATGTTTTTTCCCAAAGGGGATAATTATACATTTCTTGGCATTGAGCTTGAGCCCATGGCTCTGGCACCAAGCATCTGTTTCTGTAAGGCCCTTTTGTAGAGTATCCACATCATTTGAGGATTCAATAATGGCTCCCAGTTTGCAGTTATCTGCGAACTTTGTTAGCCAGAGTCCCTTAGTGTTGGCCTGTAGTTCAGAGAAGTAGATGCCAAACAAGAGTGCTCCCAGGACTGAACCCTGAGGTACTCCACTTGTCAGTTGTCTGGAGCTGGCTTTGGAGTCGGCTACTTTTACAATGTGGGTTCTATCAGTAAGCCAGTTAGCAACCCATTGGGTGACGTAGGGATTAATGCCCAGCTTAGTAAGTTTATCTATGATTCCAGAGTGGGGGATGGTGTCAAAGGCCTTGGCAAGGTCTAGATAGGCTGTGTGGACCACCTTACCCTTGTCCATGGCTCTGGAGACTGATTTGAAGAAGTCAATCAGGTTTAGGAGACAAGATTGGCCCTTCACGAACCCAAACTAGGTGGGGTCCAGTGTTTGAAGGTTGCCAATGTCTTTGTTTATAAGTTCCATAATAATACGCTCCATCACCTTGCAGATAAGGCTTGTCAGACTGATGGGACAGTAGTTTCTGGGATCCAAGGTGGATCCCCCCTTGTGGAGTGGGATAACTGTAGCTCTGCGCCACTCAGTGGGCACGAAACCTGAGGTGAGGCTATGATTAAACATGACACTTAGGTGAGGTGCCAGTTCATATTGTAGTTCATGTAGTACACAGCCCAGGATGTCATCTGGTCCCATGGATGCTGTATTCTTAGCTTTGGAGAGTGCATTTTTTACCTGTGTGGCTGTTATTACCGGAATTTGGCAATCTTCCATTATTGAGATGGGCCATTTAGGGGGTGAGAGCGGGTGAAGTTGGCACTGAATTGATCTGCCAGGATATTGGCAATATCCTTGGGATCAGTATATTTAATGCCATTCTGTTTTAGCTCAGAGCAGATCTGAGCATTGCCATTTAGATTCTTGACATAGTTATAGAATGCCTTGTGGTTGTCTTTGGAATCTTTGGCAATTTTATTTTTGTAACTAGCTTTGGAGGATTTTATGAGGGATCTCAGTTTCTTACTGAGGCTGGTAAGGGAGTTTTTTGCACCCTGGGATTTTTCTCTTTTCTGCAACAGTTTCTTTTGTTGTAAAGTTTGTTTATGGTAGGGGACCACCAGATTGGCTTCCTTTTTTTGGATGAGAGCATCTTGGTTCTATTTGGGATGGCACAATTCATGCATGAGTGGATGTGCTCGTACAATGCCTTAGTGTAGGATTCAGCAGTTGAACTTTCAGTTCCTGTCTGCATGGTGTCATGAAGTTTGTCACTTCTGACTTGAGTAGCATGAATTTGGCTTTGGAGAAGTTTTTTATGGAGGTTTCCTTACTGGGGGGTGGGGGTGGGATGTAGATGTTAAGGGTGATTAGCTTATGGTCAGACATGACGAATGAGGGGGTGACCACAGGTGTGGAGCATCGATTTCCCATGTTGGTAATGACCAGGACTAGGATATTGGAGCCCCTGGTGGGACTATGGATTAGTTGATCCAGGGCATTGGAATTTATGAATTCCAAGAACCGTTGGGCAAATGTGTGGATTTTCTCTCTCTGTCTCTCAGTTCCATTTGTGCCATTCAGTGCATTGGGCAATGAGTGGTCTCTGGGAACTCATTGTTTCTGTAGTGGTAATGGCTTTACAGGGTCAGGTTGCTAGCCTGGCGTCCAACCCTCCTCGGAGGGTGTCCCACACACTTGCACACACAGTCACACCTAGGACCAATTTAGAGTATCTAGTCCACCTGCTGCATGTCTTTGGAATGTGGAGAAAACTGGGGGAACCTCACACGAGCATAGGGAAGACATGCAGACTCTACACAGAAGACACCCCATCCGAGAATCTAACCACAAAACCTCTTGCTGTGAGGTGACAATGTTAACTGCTGTACCACTGTACCACCCAGTTAGTAATACTCTACCTGGCTCCATGTCACAGAGGAATGGACCTTTGACTGCAGCTTAGGGGGACCAGGGTTCAATTGGCATGGGGTTGAAGAGGTGTGGCCTACTCACCTTTCCTGGGGTATAGAATAGCTTGTGCACACCCTGGGGGCAGATGTGCTGGTGTGATTTACCTAGTGCAGTCCAGAGAAACCACAGTTAGAGCAGCTGAAACAAGTAAGATAGAGGGGGAAGAAGATGTGCTATCATCAACCTGGTGAGTACTGGTTGATGAGGCTTCATTGCTCTGCTCTGGGGGTGATGTCCGGTTCAAATTAATAATCCTTTGTCAGTGCAGCATATGACCTCCTAGGAGATGTCAGGAAGATTCAGCTAAGTTTAAAATTTCTGAGTCAACTTAGGAGTTCTGTTATTGTCTACAGCTCAAGCATTATCCCCATCGTTGAAGCTGCTAGGATGTATAGAGGCATGCAGATTTGGAACTGCTGCAAACTTGCTGGTATGTGTGATTGTCTTGGGCCTTATTGCAGCTGTTGTACTACAAAGCAGGGTTGAGCAGTGCAGATAATGTGGTTTATGGTTTCTCCAGTGGGGTGGTTTGCAGGAATTAGCGAGCTTATTTCAGAGCTTGTAATAAATTATAGTGTCAGTTAGTTTGTACTGCAGCTGGGTACTTAAATGCTGCAGATAGGCTGCTCAAGTAGCATATCTCTGGGAAGACTAATCATTTTTTATATGGTTTCTGATGCAAAATGTTGACACAGTTTAACCTGTCAGACCATAAATGCAAATGTTTTACCCTCTTTTGGGTGCTTTCAAAATTGTTTTTGTATCTGCAAAATCTGAGACAATGAATATGATCTGACAGGGTAAGATAGGGTGTCTTATCTGGACCAGGTAGGGATTTCAAATATCTGTAAGCCATCTGGATACCTAAAGAGAGTGTGCTGTCTGGACTGAATGCTTAGGGTTAGGCAGCCTGTACCCCGTCCACATTTTACCCCTCTACACCTTCCTTGAATCTGGCCAGCTAGATATTATTACTCATTCTTTTTCTATCTGGCACTTCTTCCTTAAACAGAAGAGGATTTTTGATAGATGGAAAGGACGGCCCGAAAATCCTGGTTAGGTGTATAGTAAGAGCAATGGTTAGCTGCAAAAAGGCAGTTTTAACAGCACGTTTCTTAAGTTTCTGCCTATCTGTGTAGAGTGCCAGTTTTAATTTTTGGCAGTGCATGCAAGAACTTTGGATAGATGCTAAGGTTGTATAAAATAAATGTATTTACTTGCTTAACATACAAAATATTTAGGAGCCAATGTACAGTAACAATGAAGTAATCTGCTAGTGATCTTACTTTGTCGAGGGAATAATAATTAACTCTATTACAGTCTGCCTCGGCTGTTTATACAGCCTGGGTGGGATCCTTCACTTATTACATTTTGATGACTGTAAAGAGAATCCTATAACTTTTATGACCCAGGCTTGTATTGCTGCCTTTTGTCCAAGGTGATTGAGGTATACAAACATAATCCATTGATTTCAGCTGATAACAGCTTTTAACGTCTTATCTAGCTGATCTCCTACAGGGCTATTGACATTATCTGCCCTATCCCTTTCCCCAAGAGCTAGTTACAAAGCATGTCTAATAGTAAACACTTCATTGACACATTAGCTTCCTGTCACTTTAAGCCTTGCAAAAGAGGCCATTCTGATTGACCTTTTCTCTGTTAGCCATACCCCATGTCAAACAAACCTGAAAACCAGATAATTCTGTGTGTATCCTATGAATGTCTGATAAAGAAACAAGGGTACAGAGTGCCACCTTTTTGCATGTAGATTAAAACCTTAACACTGATTCACTCTTTTTGAAACTGTAGCTCACATACTCCATTCCTTCTGAAACTAAATCCATAAAATGACAGTAGTGACCAAAACTGTCTCTCAAATTTTAATGTACCATATTATATAGCATACCAAAAGTGCAGCTGAGAAAATGACACAGGGTGGGACTTACAGAGGTCTTTTATTTTTTTAACTGCATGTGTTTTTTTTTTTTTTGTTTTTTTTTCACCACGGTCTTCTGTGTACATGCGTGAATGATGGGCATAACTTCGTTGAAGGTTGTGTGTCAGGGCTGGCAACTCGGCATGTAAAAATCTACTGCCAATCGTTAGCGGACTGGAGTTCTGCTGTGGCGACCCCTAACCGGGAAAAGCCGAAAGACACAACAACAACAACAAGTCTCATGGGAAGAGTCAGGTGTCCTCTTCGCAGCAAAATAATACAATGCAGATAGAATTACACAAGACAGCATCTAGTAACAAAGCTGGATATAGTATTAAAACTGTCAGAAATGTATTAAACAATGGTATGTCAACTGTAAGAATCTGACACCTGTGGAGGAGTGGCCAATAAAAAAAATGACTTTTTGTAAATCATCTCTCCCGGGTTACTAGATCTATCAGGCAAACACTGCATATCATTTGTACCATATCAATGGTTATCTTACATGTGTATTGATAAACAAGATTATATGCATTCCTTTTATGAAGAACATTACTGGAATGCCAAATATACTGCTAGGAATATTGTAAAGGAGGCTTAATAACCATGGCTCAACAAACTGATTCACAAGTATGCTGGGTGGTGTAATTGCAGTATCTATTCTGTGCTGTTCATTGCATGTGGCGCATCTTATTTAAGCTAGGTGAGCAAATTTGCACATGCAACAAAAACATGCTTATTTTTTGATCTAAGTCACAGATAACAGTGAAAAAGCGGAAAAGCATCTGATGCAGACATAATGAAACTATAGCTACAAGACATTATAATAAGCACAACCATGCAAATAGCAGAGCATTCATGATGGACTTCTAACCAGAGGAAGAACAGTAACTCCTGATCATGGGAAAACACATCTACATCAAGGAACATTAACAACATACAATACAATGTGTTTATAGGAGAAACTTTGTACTGAAGTAATGAAAGAAAAAAAAGATTCATGCATACCTTATATATGCAAAGTGTTTATCATAACCATTGAGGACATAATATCATTTTGCAGTCACAGTTTAAATAAGAACTTAAAGTTGGCAGCGCCTATTGACAGTGGTAATTGATCTGACCCAGGATGGCTTAGTATTTGCCAGAAGTGGGGCATATCAAGTACACAGCACTGACTAAGTTTTGTAGCTCATTGTAGTATGATGGAGTTAAAGCATAGCAATTATTTTATTCTGGCCCAGCTGTATGCTTCTAGTGCACCAGCCTTTAAAGAATAGGAATGCCAGTGGCAAATCATATTCAACTCATGGCTTTGATGTAAGGAAAATGGAAAGGTTGAAGGTTCTATCCCTGCACTATATAATTCAATGAATACTCTCATACTGACGCTGTAGTGTAGCATGGGAGAAAGGGGTTGTTATACTTTATTTTTATATTCAAAGTTACTCTCTTTTTTAAATCAACCCAATTGATTAACAGTTTCGGAAGAATCAACTTTGCATGCCTCCAAGTGCAACATGTATTTGTGTTCTAAATACTTTAACGTTTCTAAACAACAGGTATGCCTTGATTTAAGACTAAGGATTTTATTAGGCCTTTTACTTATTTGCCCCTATCTGAGTTCCTGTATTTCTTGGCATCCACTTACGACTCTGAATAGAAGCAGTGTTATTTGCCTAAGCAAAAAAAATAAATAAATATGCAAAGTCATCACAGACCATGACACTTCTTTAAATGTTTTACTATCAGATGAAATAGGCGAATCAAAATACCTGATAAGAGATTATAGCATACTGACATTATACCGAGTATGTTTTATTAGTGACAAAGTATTACTTAAATTTATTAACAGCGTTAACAGCAGAAATAAAGATTCACTTTTATGAAACAGTGTTGCTCTTTTAACCTGAAAAACAGGAAGTGAGCAGGTATTTCATGTGGCAGTACATACATACATACTAGCCATATTTTTTTATTTTTTATTTATTTTACATTCGTTAACCGGGCTAGTCTAGCTGGATATATTTCCATTTTCAGTAGAGGCCTGAGGAGAAAAGCTCCAACAAGATAGAAAAATTAAAAATGTCATTACATGGTGAAAGAAAGGATTGATAAAAAATACAAGTAAATTATAACATACTAAAAGTATTTACACTTGAAAAAGCAACAGTAAATAATATTTACACTTGAAAAAGCAACAAAAATAATGTAGCACAGTAAGATTCATAAGGAATTTTTCACATCAAGTAGAAAATATTTCAGCAGCATGTTGATTAGAGTTTAAACAGCGCCAGCCTTGCTTACAAGCATAAGAATTAAAATTGTTGGAAGTTTAAAAGGAATAGGAAAGAAATACAGTGGTAGGAGAGGGTGGTTAGTCGGGGTTACTACAGGGGCATAGCCAGTGAATTTTAAGGTGTTTTTCTGAGTTTTTGTTTAAAGAGAGGCAAGGATGTGATTAGAGTTAGTTCATTGGGTAGCAAGTTCCAGTTTTTTCCCGCTGCATTAGTAAACAGAGAGTCACCAGCCATGTCGTTAGACGTTGTTATGCTAGCGAGGAGTTTGCTAGAAGAACGTAGGGAATTCAGATTTTTATAGGGGATGAGGAGACTGGAGAGTATAGGGGTAGTGTTGGGTTGGTAAAATATCTTGTGGGCAATCGTTAGTTGAGAGATTATCAGTTGGTTTTGGAATTCAAGACAGTCTAGTTGCCAAAGATTCAGACAGTGGTGGGTTCTAAAGGGATTGCCAGTGGCGAATCTGGCGATGTTATTGTAGGAAGTTGCTAGTTTGTTGAGATTATGTTTCTTTAGGTTGGTATAAATAGGTGAGGCATACAGGAGAGCAGAGATTAGATGGGAGTGAGCAATCTTGGTTCTGGCTGCTGGAGTTAGGAAAGGGTTTATTCTATATAAGGAGCCTATTTTTCTGTTGACTGTTTTAATGGTGTTATTTATATGGTAATCAAATGTAAGGTTGTTGTCAATGGTTATTCCTAACAGTTTAGTGGTAGAGTCAGGGAATATAACAGTGCCATTATTGGAAGAGACTGAGAAATCTATGGGGGAGGACTTGGTAGTGGGGGTAAAGTGAAGGAGTTTGTTTTTTTTGGCATTAAGAAGGAGGCAGCATTTTGTAAACCATGTTTCTACAGTGTTAAAAACATTTTGAGTAAGAGAAAATAGTTCTGATGGGGAGTATGCTGAGCATATTAGCGTAGAGTCATCTGCATATTGAATGCAGGTGGCTTGAGGAATTGCTATGTGGAGGTCATTGATAAATAATGAGAAAAGTAGTGGTCCAAGAATAGAGCCCTGAGGGACTCCGAGGGTGAATGGCAGAATGGATGAAATTTGATTTTCCCAGAGAACTGCCTGTTGCCTGTTGCTGAGGTAGGATCTGAACCATTTAACAGCCTGAGAGTCAAAGGAAAGGGATTGAAGAATATTGATTAAGAGGGTGTGGTTTACCATGTCGAAAGCTTTTGGAAGGTCAATAAAGAGTGCAGATGAGAGGATGTTTTTATTGCGGTTTCTATTGATGGTATCTGTAAAGGATAAAAGGGCAGTAGTGGTACTGTGAGATGGCCTAAAGCCATGTTGGCAGCTTGCTATTATGTTATGTTGTGATAGATGATGTAAAAGTTGTTTGTGAATGCATTTTTCCATAATTTTTGCTAAGGGTAATAAGAGAGCTATTGGCCGATAGTGTAGTCATTTGAGTTCCCACCTTTGTGTAGGGGGATAATATGGGAGATTTTCCAAATATCTAGAATGGTTCCCTCTTTGATTGTCCTATTTATAAGGATGGATATAGGGTAAGCAATTACTTTGTCTGCTTTTTGGAGATATTGTGATGGTAGCTGGTCAGCAGAAGGAGTACATGGCTTGAGGTTTTGAATGAATTTATAGATGAGAGTAGTAGAGATGGGTTGTAGTTTAAATGTAGGTAGAGAGCCTGGTGTGGTGGTGGGAAGGCTTGAATTGTCTGGGATAAGTTGACTAGCTAGAGATTGTATGGTGTCAGTGAAGAAAGAGTTAAAGGTATTGGCAGTTTGATGGGGGGGTATTTGGATCTGCGTCAAGTGGGGTAGGTGTTTGAGAGTGGCCTGGGGAAAGAAGTTTATTGATACTAGCCCAGAACTTCTGAGGATTGTTTTGGTGAGTTTGCTGGAGTTTACAGTAGTAGTTTTTTTATCTGTAAGTATTGCCTTTTTTGTACTATTTCTCAGCTGCCTAAAATTTAGTTGATCAGAGATATTTCTGTTTGCTCTCCACTAAGCCCAAGCTTTGTTCCTAAGCAGAGTTTGATGTCTGGTTTCATTAGAAAGCCATGGGGCTGGGTTGGACTTCATTCTGATGGACCATTTGGGTGCATGCCTATCCAGGATAGATAGGAATTTAGAGTTAAGATACTTTACAGCCTCTTCAAGTGGAAGGATTTTTAATGGGTTCCAGTCACAGGCGTTAAGTTCAGTTTGAAATAATTCTGAGTTAGTGTTTGGTAGAATGAGCTATCCTAAAGGTGGGGAGGTTCAGAAGATCCTTCTTTTCTCTTATGATGTAGGTCAAAAAATGATCGCTTACATTGTCTGGCAGTGTTCCTACCTTATAAGATTGTTTCTGTTTGTTTATAAGTATCCAGTCTAAGGTGCTCTCTTTTTTATTTGGTTTGTTAATTCTGGTTGTAGAGGTTATAGTTTGGCTAAAGCCATCGAGGTAAATATGAGAAGTAGGATTTTCTGCACTAACACCTTTCCAGTCAATGTTAAAGTCGCCTATTATTATTGTTTCTTGGGGGTATGTAGAAGACACCCAGCTTAGTATGGCCTCTATTGTAGTGATATTATTTCCTGGTGGTAAGTAAATACAGATAATGTATAAAGATTTGTTTGTATTGATTTGAAGTTTGGTGATGAGGACTTCTGCGTTACTATCCTGGGTTGGATTATAAGGTAGGGTGGAGATATGAAGTCCATCTTAAAATAGAACTGCTACTCCACCCCCTTTCCATTTTGTTCGGTCTTGTCTAACTATGTTATAGCCTTGGGGAATGATTTCATTGCCTTTAGTTTCTGGTTTCAACCAAGTTTCAGTGAGGCAGAGGATATCAAAGGAGTGAATATCTAGGAGGGCATGGAGGTGGGCTACTTTATTATTAATGCTTTGGATATTTAGATGTCCTATTAGGAGAGAGTTATTGAGTTTAGGGTGGGTTGTATGGATAGTGGGGTTGGTAGGGCCAGGGTTGGGGTGGATGTCACCGTCTTTTAAGGAGGGATTATTTAGTTTTGTTAATGAATTATACCTAAGGTAAGTTTGAATTTTCACTTTCTTTATTGTGGGTATGTTTTGTTTAATGTGGGAGAGTCTATGGTATTTAGGTAGTAGGTAAGTGGGATTGGAAGTTATATTAGTATGACTATAAGAGGGTATATGAATGTGAATTGCTGTTTGTTTTAGCAGGTGGTTAAGATGGTAATAGTGAAGTTTTTCAAAGGAGGAAAGAAGGAAGGTCGAGGTGAGGATAGTAGAAAGTATAACTGCAAGAGTTAGCTTGGTTAGATTAGCCAGAGGCATCTTATTGAGATTGTAAATAAGAGGAGTGAGGAGATTAGGGATTGAAAAGTAGAGCAAAAGAAGATAAAGGATAAGGGAAGAGAAGAGAGGAGGGCACTAATATATATTAGTTAAGAGTAAGTGAATTTGGTAAGGTGCTTTAAGGTGTGGCTTATTGAGAGTGATAGTTGGATGGTAGGGGTGTGGCTAAAGTGTATGGGATGGGGTGAAGTATGGGATAGGTTGGAAGAGGGAGAGAGTGTGTGGTTAGGGAAGTATAAGGGTAGGACCTCTGGGGTGGGTGGGAATTGGGGGTAGGGGAGCAGAGTGAGCCCGTAGGGTGAACAGAGTGGGTCAGAGCAGAGAGAGGCTGAGAGGCAATCAGTTATACAGAGAGAGACTGTGTTCTACAGGCTAAGGAAAGGTAAGAGACATTTTCCATTGCTACTTATCAGAAAGTGGTGAGCAAAGGTATAGCTGTGTAGGGGAGAAAGGTAAGAGTAAAGGGTTTTATAACAGAGAGAAAAGATATTTATAAATAGTGCTATGACAGGTAAGGAAGTTTGAGCAGAGAGTTAAATTAAGGGGGCCAGTAGCTGTAGTAGTAATTGATAAAGAGCTTGTCTAGTTTCTAAAACTCTCACTCTTAACCAGGATAATTCCCTTTTCAACTTTTCATGGGGTAGGGGGTAATTACTTGAGTATAAAGTACAAACAGGGATAGCAGAGTATGGCTGGACAGCAGAGCTAGTGGATTTCTACTTCCAGTAAGAGATAGTTTACCATGGCTTGAGGTCTGCTGCCCTCTAGTGGTAAATGTAGGGAAAACACTAGCACCACTAGGATAGGAGGTGGGGGGGTAAGATAGTAAAGAGATGGTCAGAGGGGTAGGTCCGCGGGTGTGCTGGTCCTTACAGATTAATTTAAATTTAATGCACTCACAATTAATATTAAATTAAAGCACTCACAAGTTTATAGTGTAATCCTAAAGATACTCTAGGATATCACCTACACTGTGAGGCTGAACGCAGAAAGTCTAGATAGTTCCTGCGGGGCTTCTAGAAAATTCAGTTGGATTTCATTAGCCTGCAGGGTTTCTGATAGAGGGACAGGCTGTGTCTTAACACAAGGCTTGGTAGCTGAAAATGAGACAGAAAGATTGTAAATTTGTTAGCCAACTAGTTTAAGGACTGTGCAGGAGTGGAAGGAAAAGTGAAGGAGGAGGAGTGCAAGTCAGTAGTTGAGTGGAGTGTAAGATACAGTAAAGTATTAGAATAGGTATTCAGTTTATAGAGTCTTATACATTCAAATGTATGGCACAGACAAGAAATGCATATGTAGCTACTACAATCAAAATCATGACATTTCTAACTACTATCAAAATCTTGAAATTTCTAACTACTATACAAAATTAACTGAGGAAGAAAAACTAAACTAAGCAGTTTAACCTTTGGAAAAAAAGAAAATGAACCAAGTAGTGTAACAGTAATACAACCCTTCACAGTCATAAATATTGTAATGTACAGAATACCAATTAATACTGACTGCAGCACAAATAGCCCAGTAATAACTTCTTTAGTAACACTTGGTTCGCAAGAGTGCAGCGCTCAGTGCCTGAGCACAAGATTAAATAGGCTGAGGCAAATGTGTAAGTTAAACCCCTTTTGAACCCAAGTAGCGTAGCCGCAAAGGATGAAAACCCCTATATGATGTTTGTAAAGTATTGCCGTGCTATACGTATATAAGTATATAAAGTATTGCCATGCTATACGTATATCAGAGCCCAGTAGAGGGGCAAGACTGATTTGGACCTCAGCAGGTAGCACTATGGTTAAAGAGTAATACTTTGCTAACCGGACAAACCTGCGAGAAGCTCAGAAAGGGCTGTAATAAATTTGTAAAAGAGAAAAAAAAAACACCCTGGGTGCCGGGTAGTATAGCCGCCCGGGAGAATTAAACCATCACAGTATAATTAACGTGAGCAGATTCGACCTCAGCAGGCAGCGCTAAAGTTAAAGGAATATTATTTGTTCACCAGACAAAACCTACGAGAAGCTCACAGTGGGCTGTACTATATATATATATATATATATATATATATATATATATATATATATACATATGTATTAAAAACCAAGAGAGGGACAAGACTGGCTTAGACCTCAGCGGGTAGCGCTATGGTAGCAGGGTCGACAGTAGCGTTGGCTATTCAACCCCACGTGTAGCTTCACAGTCTTAGCTACAGCTTTGGTACTACAGAGAAGAGAGAGAATACCCACAATGTATTGCTTTAGACTAAAAATGAGAATAAGTCGTTTAAACCTTTGTGTAGCTCTCAGTGTTAAAATGCAGCTCCAGTAGACAGAGAGTACAGAGGATACCCACTACGCAGATGAGATGCCACACGGGGAACACACCAAACCAATGTAGCAGTAGAACCAATGAGATCACAGATTTAATACCATAAAGCCTGTTCAGCTATTTTAAAATGTTTAAAAAGCAGAAACAAATGCCAGTAGTGTGTACATGTCAGCTATCAAAAACACCGATTAAGCTCATCAAATAACTGTAAAATGCTCATAAAGTTTCAACGTACATAGAGCCACAATTGTCTGTCATAAAAGCTTTAGAAGCATATCATAATATACAAATTCCTACACAGCACAGTAGTAAAGCAGATCAGATGTACAAAATTCCAATACAGCATACACAAAATAGAACGGACTGCACACTGCCCGGAGAGCGAGGGGCTGTTGGCTGGGGCAGATGGATTTAAAAATGGCACCTAAAGGCTTAACCTATATTTATAGGTTTAGCTACGCTGATAGAGGGGGGAGGGGATAGGTGGGCTAGGAAGTACCTAGACAAATTAAGGGGGGAGGGGAGAATCCACTGAATGCTATTGCAGTGTAATTCCTCAAATAGTAATGTGTGCCTTTCTCCCCAACATAAAAAATCACAACTGTGATCCATTTTATTTTAAACTTGCAAAGATGGTACTGTATCTATTGCTCTATATTTGTAGTTTAGAATTTGTGAGCAAAAGTGTAGCATCCTGTGACTTATTACACAGCATGGACAAAGATGTTAGCCCGTTCCTTACTCAAATCTTTTAGAATTCTGGGGAAAAGAAAAACAGTAGGCCCCAATTCTACCTTTATTCCGTTATTGTAAATATGTATTGGTATCAGTCATCATATCAAAAGAAGGAATTAAGGGAAACTGGGAGGATTCTTAGAGGCATGAGAGAAATTATCTGTAAAAAAATGGTAGGCTAGTATTGCATTACTGACAGCTGATGAGACCACTTCTAGAGTACCATCTATGATTTTGGAGGTCACAATTATACAGAGACATGGATAAAATGAATGTTTTGCATTGAAGGGGAAGAAAAGTGGTGCAGTGTCTGTGGCCCAGGGCTTTGAAGAGAAAGGAAAAGGTGTATAACTAGGAAAACAAGCAAAGCAGGGAGAGATATGATATAGGGGATTATAATCAGGCACTTCATTGTAAACCTGTGTAGTTCATGAAGCTGTCTTGCATTTGTTAAACATTTATATTTCTATACATTCTGTGCAGCTTATCACAGAAACATATTTTGTATGCATATTCTCTAAATTGACCCTAGGCATGAGTGCGTGCATGTGTGTGCCTTTTGTGAAAGGTCGGGCGCCGGGCTGGCAACTCGACTTCGTAAAACTCCACTGCCAATCATGAGCAGACAGGTGATCCGCTGTGGTGACCCCTAACCGGGAAAAAGCTGAAAGAAGAAGAAGAAGAAGATTCTGTTATGTTTTAGGTCAGAAAATGTCATTTATATTTTTGTGGCTAAAGTAATGAATGTTTCTGATGTTTTTATCATGTGATACATAGTTTAGTATGTTTTAAAGCTTTTTTTATTTCTAATTGTTTCTTTTACATGTCTTTGAGGGGAGTTCTGTTTTAATGTATTATTGGAGGTGTCAGTTTGTTTTATGTGTGTGTTTTTAATGTGCTTATATCTACTATACTTTCTTTGGAGAAGGGCAGTTTTTTCTTTATAGTTTATATGTGTTTAGTGCTTTCTTCTCTGTGTGAAAGAGGTTACTGACATCTTTGTGTATGATGTCCTTCAAGAATGCAACTGCAGTCCTTACATATGGGTTGTTCTGCCTCAGGCAGCCCTCGGTCGGCCGGATTCCAAAGTCTGGGTCCTGCGTCGGCTGATGTCGCCTCCTCCCCGACATCAGAGCGGCTGGGGTATAAAAGCATCAGCCGACGCCATCTTCCTCAGTCTTTCTTGCCACGTGGTGCCCGAAGCAGAAGCAGTTCGCAAGTGCCGGTCGGTCAGCTCCTGTGTTTTACGTATCCGAAGTCATCAAAAAGCTAAGTACCCCATTGGGGAACCTTTTCTTGCCTCAGCCGATGTCAGGAAAAAACTGAAAAAGTTAATAACTGTTTGTCTTGTGGTAAACAAATACCTCATAAGGACTTCCATTCTTACTGCCTCCCCTGCCTTGGCCCAGACCACGACGTCTCAGCCTGTGCCGCCTGTGCTTGCTTCAATAAGCTCACACTCAGGCGCCGGGCAGAGTTTGCTGAAGACTTTTTTGGCGATAAATATTCTTATAACATGCCGTCGGAACTACCGACACCACATATTTCCAAAAAACGGAAAGACCGGGACCGACATTCTCGGCCCGCGACTTCCTCCGACACCACGCCAAAAACTTTCGCGAGTGCATCGGTCTCTTCTGAGGCGGTTGTTCCGCCACTCCGGACCGACAACACCGCTTTACCGATCACTCCGGCCCCGGAGCCTGCGCCGGTGCCGGTTGTTGATTTTCCTCCAGAAACTGAAGCCCAGGATTTGCCTGAGACCATACCCGTGGACAAGGTGACTCCAGCACGTGGAGCAGCTAGGCTCCCTATGTCTATGTCTATCAAGGCCTACACACGTGCTAAGGCTGCCAGCCAGGCTAAGTCTCACCCTCCTAAAGCTTTGCCTCAGCCCACTACTGATAAACAAATTATGACTTTAGCTGCAGATTTAATTTCCTTAATCAGAGGCTCCCAGGCCCATCCTGACAGAGGTTCTCAGCCACCTTCTGACAAAAGGCCCAGGGTTGAGCATACAGACACCCTTTCTTCAGATGAGGCCTCTGGTGACTCTGATCACTCAGATACCCAGGAAGAGTCCTTCCAGGTCTACGAGGATTCTGATGCGGAGGAATCTATTCCTTCTGCCTCTCCTCCTGAGGATATTTCTTTTGGGGAAATTCTCCACTCCATGAGAGAGCATTGTCAGTGGCAAGGTCAAGAATTCTCCGATTCCAGGAAGTGGCTTCGTACCTTCCTTAAGCTTCCCCAACACAGGCCTTTAGCTATCCCTCCAGTGTTAGATGTACTGGATGATGTGTACTCAGATTCGAGTGCTTCTCCTGATTCTCTCCCCCTGCTCCTGTCAAGCCGGACAGATACTACAGGGTTCCTGAGACACACAAACATTTATTTAAGGCCCATTCTGTTGATCTAGAAACAATTTCCCAGGGGCCCAAAGGGGTGGCCACATCCACGGCCAAAAATCCTTTGCCCTCAGACAGGGAAGCTAGGTCCCTGGAGAGGTGGGGCAAAAAAAGTTTATACCTCAACCACTCTTGCCATGAGAGCCCTTAATTGCCTTTTTCATATGTTTCAGTATCAGGATTTCTTGATGGATGATTTGCAGAAAAAGTTAACCTCTCTTGAGCCTTTAGATAGAAAGGCCTTGCAGGATTTGGTCCATAACACTCAGCAGGTTAGCAATCATTTTCTTCAGTGTGGTTGTGATGCATTGGAAGCTTCATGTAGGGCAGCTATGACAGGGGCAGTCATTCGTAGACATGCATGGTTGAAAGAACAGGCATTGCCAGATCATGTTAAAGTAAAGCTTCTAGATGCACCTCTGGAAAAACACAAGCTATTTGGTGCTAATGCTCAGGATGTGTTGAAATCAATTGAGGAAAAGGCTAAATCAGTGCACACAGTCAAGGATTTCCTCCAGGTTCAGCCACCAAGGTTCAGCAGGAATTGACCTTCTAAGAATTGGTCCTTTCTAGACACTGACAAGTTTCAAAGGGGAAAAAACAGGCATACCCGAGGAAGAGGGCAATACAGAGGCTCCTACAGAGGACGCCAATGGCAACCGACTAATCAGAGAGGTGGCGCAGGGACATCCCCTGCTCCACAGGGACAATCACAATGACTTGACTTTGACACCGCCGACCAAGGCTCAAAGAGAAGCACCTTTAGGCAGAAAATGATCCTTATTTTCAAAGAATTGGCACATTTTAACAAAGGACAAATGGATTCTGGACATAATAGACCAAGGCTACAGGTTCCACTTCCATACTTTACCAACAAGACAAGGCATGCCAAACCTGCCACAAAATCAAAGGGCAGAGGCATTCAAACAAGTTTCAAAGATGATAAAAATCAAAGCAATAGAAAAGGTTCCTCCTCAGGAACAAGGCCAGGGATTTTACTCAAGACTGTTCCTTGTTCCAAGAAAAAAGCAATGGAGACCTATACTGGACTTGTCCGCTCTAAACACTTTTCTCATTGTACCAAAATTCAAAATGCTGACGCTACAGCAACTCCTTTCCATGCTGGGCAAGGGGTCTTGGCTGGTTACTCTGGACCTCAAAGAGGCATACCTGCATGTCCCAATCAGACACAGTTGCAGAAGATACCTCAGATTTCTTGCAGGGTCAGAGCATTATCAATTCTCAGCATTGCCTTTTGGCTTATCTACTGCGCCCAGAGTATTCACGAAATGCCTGGCATCAGTAATTGCACACTGCAGACTCCAGGGGATACAAATATACCCTTACCTGGACGACTGCCTTATACAAGCGGACAGCAAGCAAGCCTTGACAAAAAACTTGAATTATGTCATTTACTTACTACAGGCTTTGGGATACACAGTCAACTTACAAAAATCAAGACTACTACCATCCCAACAAATAATTTTTCTAGGAGCCAAATTAGACACAGAATCACAAATAGCTTACCTCACAGAAGAAAAGCAAGAACAATTACCACATTACTTCAAAAGCCTAGCAAAGCTCACCCAGATGACTGCCAGGAAAATCCTGCAGGCCCTGGGTTTCATGGCATCTTGCATTCTATTTATTTATTTATCTTATTTTATTTTACATTTGTTGACCGGGCTAGTCTAACTGGATACATGTCCATTTTCAGTAGAGGCCCGGGGAGAAAAGCTCCAGACACAACATTATACACAATACAATAACAATATATATTGGAATTACATTAGCAATTTTTAGAGTATAGAGAGAAAAGAAAAAAAAAAAAAATAGATCAAGCAAAGAAAAAGAAATTTTTTTTTTTTTTTTGGGATGAGACTACTCATTCGTAATATTTGGGGTAGTTAGTTAGAAGGAAATAATATGCTTATAAATATTAAAATTATATGCAAACCTTTGTAATCAGGAGAGAAGTGGGACGGTTGAAGAGGAAAGTATGTGGAAGAGAGGAGAAGTCAGAGAGCAAAGAAAGGAGATCAGTAGTCTACATTAGTGGGGTAAAGGGTGAAAGTGGCCTTAGGTAGTAGGAAGATAGAAGTGAAAGAGGAAGCAGTTAGTCAGGGTTTGTGCAGGGGCACATCCAGTGAGATTTTAGGTGAAGTTTGAGTCTTAGTTTAAAGAGAGAAAGGGATGGTAATTGAGTTAGGTCTGTTGGTAGGAGGTTCCAGTGTTTGCCAACAGTGTTTGAGAAAATGCTATCGCCTGACAAGTTATTAGACTTCACAGTACAGACAAGTAATCTAGTAGAGGAACGAAGTGATGTTAGATTCGTGTATGGGGTGATAAGGTTAGTGAGAATAGGAGTATTTTCAGGTTGATAAAAGATTTTATGAGCAATGATGAGTTGGGAAAATGTTAGTAAGTTAGGTAATTCAAGCCAGTTGAGTTGCTTAAGATTGAGACAATGGTGTGTCTTGTATGAGTTGCTGGTAGCAAATCTGGCGATATTGTTATAAGCATGTGATAATTTTTGGAGGTTAGTTCTTTTTAGATTAGTATAAATAGACGAAGCATAGAGAAGTGTAGAGATTAAGTGAGAGTGGGCAATGGTGGTTCTGGCTTGTGGAATAAGGAAAGGTTTGATTCTGTATAAGGAACCAATTTTTCTGTTCACTGCTTGTATGGTGTTGTTAATGTGAATATCATAGGTGAGGTTGTTGTCGATAGTCACTCCTAACAGTTTGGTAGATTGTTCAGGTATTATCAGGGTGCCTTTGATAGATACAATAGAGAGATCAATGGGTGGGGACCTATTGGTAGGTGGAAATAGTAGCAGCTTGGTTTTTTTGGCATTGAGAAGTAGGCAACGTTTAAGGAACCATTCTTCAACCATGTTAAATACCCTTTGGGTTTTATAGTGGAGGTCTGAGGTGGAGTTAGCAGAGCAAATGAGTGTGGAATCATCGGCATATTGAATACAGGTGGCCTCTGGGACTGCAATGTGAAGGTCGTTGATAAAGAGAGAAAAGAGAAGAGATCCTAGTATTGACCCCTGGGGGACTTCTATGGAGACTGGTAGAAGGGATGATAGTTTATTTTGCCAGACAACTGCTTGTTGCCTATTGTTAAGGTAAGATTTGAACCACTGAATAGCTGGGGGGTCGAGAGCTAGAAGTTCCAGGGTATTTATCAGTATGGGATGGTTGACCATATCAAAAGCCTTTGACAAGTCGATGAAGAGAGCAGAAGAGAGGGTGCTGTTATTACGGTTTTTATTGATGGTATCAGTGAAGGATAGAAGGGCTGTGGTGGTACTGTGAAATGGCCTAAAGCCATGTTGGCAAGTAGCCAAGATATTGTATTTTATTAAGTGGTTAAGTAACTGATGGTGAATACATTTTTCCATGACTTTAGCTAAGGGTGAAAGAAGAGCTATTGGTCTGTAGTTAGAATAGTCAGTGGATTTTCCACCTTTATGAAGTGGGATGATATGGGAGACTTTCCAAATACCAGGGATGATACCTTCATTAATGGTTCTATTTAGTAGGATGGATATGGGAATGGCAATGGATTTTGCTGCTATTTGCAGATATTCAGCAGGGAGTTGGTCTGCTGATGGGGAAGAAGGTTTAAGCTTTATAGATAGAGTTCGTAGAGATGGGGTGGAATGTGAAAGTTGGTAGGGTTATAGAACTATTTGACGTTTGGTTCCTATTGTCAGAAGACAGCTGGCTTGCCAAGGACTGGATGGTCTCTGTAAAGTAGGTATTGAAATTATTTGCAGTTTGGAGTGGGGTGTTTTGGTCAGCATCATGAGGAGATGGTGTACTACAGTGACCAGGTTTAAGGAGACTATTGATGCTTGCCCAGAATTTCTGAGGTTGCTTTTGGTGAGTTGGTTGAAGCTTGCTATAGTAGTTCTTTTTGTCAGATAGAATAGCCCTTTTTGTCATATTTCTAAATTGTTTGAAGATTTGTCTATAAGGAGAGGTTCTGTTAGTTCTCCAGTTATGCCAAGCTTTATTTCTTTGTAGTATTTTATTCTTAGTTTCAAGTGTTAGCCATGGGGCTGGTTTAAATTTCATTCTAATAGATCGTTGGGGCGCATGCTTATCTAGGATAGCAAGAAATAGTGAGTTTGATTCCACTGGCAAGACTACACATGAGAAAACTACAATGGTACCTAAAAAGTCTATGGTCTCAACACAGCCACAACTTAGAAGCAATTATCCCACTCATCCCATGTCTAAAAAGGGAATTTTTGTGGTGGGCCCAAGCAAGCCAGTCAAACAAAGGTATGCCTTTCAGCAAACCTCAAACAAGCCAAACCATTACAACGGACGCCTCAGACCATGGATGGGGGGGCGCACATGGAGGGCAGATGCATTCAAGGGCAATGGGCCCCCCAGGAAGTACATCTACACATCAATCAAAAAGAGATGTTAGCAGTAATTCATGCAATCGAGGCCTTTGGAAAATATCTTCAACAAGGCCACCTGCTAATAAAGACAGACAACACCACTGTTATGTGGGTACATAAACAAGCAGGGAAGTACTCATTCTTACCCCCTTTGCAGACTAACAATGACTCTTTGGGAAAAGTGCCTGAAACTGAACTTACAGCTGCAATCCCAGTTTGTTCCAGGCAGGGACAATGTTCTGGTGGACAGTTTAAGCAGAAACATCCTGGACCCGTACGAATGGATGTTGCATCCAGACATTTTTGCTCAAATAACTCATGCATGGGGGAGGCCGGACATAGATCTCTTTGCCTCCCACCTTAATCATCATCTGAAAAAGTTCTGCTCGAGGACACACCATCCACAAGCCTGGAGAACAGATGCTCTCTCATTCAGCTGGAACTCTCTAACAATCTATGCATTCCCACCTCTACCATTAATGACCAAGGTGTTACTGAAGATCAAAGCAGAGCAACCGAAAGGCATCTTAATAGCTCCAGATTGGCCAAGACAGCACTGGTATCCATTACTAAGGAGCATAACTTGCACCAACCTGTGGCCCCTGCCTCAATGGCCTCTACTCTTGACTCAGCACAATTACAGGACGGTTCATCCCAACCTGCAAACTCTGCAACTGACAGCCTGGAGGGTTCCATGATTTCTACCCATATCTCTCTTTCCAAGGAAGTTCAACAAATATTATTGGAAGTACGCAGACCTTCCACCAGAAAGACTTATTCAGCCAAATTAAAGAGATTCAACATCAGGAATACCAACAAGGGACAGGATGCATCAGTAATGAGCATCCCACAGATACTGGAATACTTAGCAGAAATGCTGCATGATGGACTTTCCTATTCTTCCATAAAAATACACGCTTCAGCAATTTCAGCATCATACAACACTGATCCTCCTGTGTTTTCACATCCTTTACTAAGACAATTTCTAAGAGGGATAAAGAATATCAAGCCTCCCAGAAAACCACCAGTGCCTGCATGGGACCTCAACTTTGTGTTGGAAAAATTAACTCTTCCTCCATTTGAACCAGCAGCATCTTCAGAATTGCAATTTCTTTCCTGGAAAACAGTTTTCCTGTTGGCAATTACCTCAGCAAGAAGAGTCTCGGAGATACAGGCCCTCATGGCAGTACCTCCATTTCTCATTTTTCATCAGGACAGGGTTTCCTTAAGAACCAATCCTTCTTTTATGCCAAAAGTGATATCCAGGGTGTCTCTAAATCAAACAATTCACCTGTCCACCTTCTTCCCCAATCCTCAAAATAAAGGGGAAAAGCTGCTGCACACTTTGGACATACACAGACAACTACGCTACTACTTGGACAGAACAAAGGTCAACAGAAAGTCTGACCAACTATTTGTAGCATACGCTCCTGGAGTGCAAGGAAAGGCAATTTCCAAACAAACAATTTCAAAATGGATTGGACATTGCATCAGTTTCTGTTATTCTTTCCATGGAAAGGGTGTGCCAGCCAATATCAGGCCACACTCCACCAGAGCTACAGCCACCTCCACAGCCTTCCTAAGAGGGGTGGCTACAAAGGACATTCTAGAAGCTGCTACATGGAGCTCCGTGTATACATTTTCCAAGCACTACCACCTGCCTTTATATTCCAGATCCCGAGCAGGCTTTGCTTCGGCAGTCCTGCAAGGCATTTTAGCTTCACCATCCTTATCTTAGAACCTACCACCCCCAGCTTGGCTATGATATTCAACCCATATGTAAGGACTGCAGTTACATTCTTGAAGGACATAGTACAGTTTTGTACCTACCATAAATGTAGATGTCCGATAGATATGCAACTGCAGTCAGGTTTTCCCTCCCTCCTACCCCTCTGTGTATTGGGTCCACTTCCCTCCTTTTATACTTAGCTGGGGATATCTGTTATGGTGTATCTGTTTATTGCTATTGTGTTTGTCTGGAATTTTTATCCAGTTCTAAATTTAGCCTTCCTTGGAGGGCACCTGGCATCTGGGGCAAGAAACACTGAGGAAGATGGTGTCGGCTGATGCTTTTATACCCCAGCCGCTCTGACGTCGGGGAGGAGGTGACATCAGCCGACGCCGGACCCAGACTTTGGAATCCGGCCGACCGAGGGCTGCCTGAGGCAGGACAACCCGTATGTAAGGACTGCAGTTGCATATCTATCGGACATCTACATTTATGGTAGGTACAAAACTGTACTTTTTCCGTTTTGGATGTTTAGAGGTGCTTAACAAAAGTTTGTTAAGCAGGTTGTGGGGTATGGTGTTTAGCTTACAGATACAAGGGACAGTGTTTGATTCTTAGCTTTGGTGAATCTATTTACCTAGCTAGGTGTGTAATAGTCTGTAGAATGATTGTCTAGTATTTACCTATAAACCTTTTTGGCATTTAAAAAGTGCTTTTACCCCAATTTC
This sequence comes from Protopterus annectens, assembly GCF_019279795.1. Taxonomy (NCBI): domain Eukaryota; kingdom Metazoa; phylum Chordata; order Ceratodontiformes; family Protopteridae; genus Protopterus; species Protopterus annectens. The sequence goes on from NC_056736.1 coordinate 395,767,864, forward strand.
AGACCACAACAATCACAGTGTATGTAATATATATATATATATATCTATATATCTATATATATATATATATATATATATATATATATATATATATACTTAATTACCTCACTGGAATCTAATATGTCTTATAGAGGTGAACCTATAAAACCACAACAGGCACCCAAAGAGGCAGAAGGTAATAATAAAACATGAGCCTGTAGGTGTAAGCAGCAGCAGGTTTAATCACATAAACGCCACACAATACAAAGCGTTTTCATCCACCAGACTTCCTCAGATGTAAAATGAAAGAATGAAGGCTGTGCCAACTTTTTGTTGGTTTTTGATTCAAGTTTATTTATCTGTCCAACACATTGTGATGGTTTTAGTATTTATATATTTATTTTAGAGTTCTTTTAAAAAATGTGCATGTTTTTATCTACTTTCATCTGTATTTGTGGAAAGTTGGTAGGTTGTCATGAATATTTTAGTTACAGGATTTAATTGGTGTCAATTAAACAATTGTTTTAACTACTAATTAGATTGGGAGGGCTATATAAGCAGGCACAGACTTCATTCTTTCATTTTACATCTGAGGAAGTCTGGTAGACGAAAACACTTTGTATTGTGTGGCGTTTATGTGATTAAACCTGCTGCTGCTTACACCTACAGGCTCGTGTTTTATTATTACCTTCTGCCTCTTTGGGTGCCTGTTGTGGTTTTATTGGTTCCTGGTTCTGTGGCACCCTTTCCTTGGAGTTTTTGGATAGAGGTGAACCTGTCAGAGGAAAAATTGTATATGATTAAGGGGGAACTGGTGATGTATGGAGGCAATTTTCAAAGAGAGGGTTATACAAATATGGAGTGCCCTTACTAAGAAATTCCAGGAATCAAGCTGTGTGGTGGAACTGACAAATATATGAAACAGTTTAAAAAAATTAGGCTATAAGATGGAACAGCTCATTGTTATTTCACAACTGCAGCCTATCTTTTAGATAGGCTACTGGGGAGAGTAAAGGAGCTAATTTGCCTTTATCTACTGACAGATTCTAGGTTTTTGTGTCTTGCGTAATTAATTGACAGTACATTTTACAGATGTTATTAACAGAGATGTTGTCTTTCTGTTGCTAAGAACAACCACTCATATTGTAAAGTCAGAGGAAATTATATCAGTAAGAAACTAAGAACTGAATAATTATTTATTTTGAAATATTAGGCCTTGTCTCCAAAGGGATTAAGTACTGAACTGAATTATAACTATTTGAAATAAAAATGCTGGGTTTCCCATACACAGATAAAATGTTTGCTTAGTGCTATTGGTGATTGGGAATGAGGAATTCTTACTGCTTGCCAAAATGATCTGCCAGGCTGGAAAGTAGCAGCAGTCAAAAACCCAGGGTGGGGATTGTATTGATGTGACTATGGGGCCTAGCAGTTGAGCACTGCCAGAGGATAGATAAGGGCAAAATAGTATATCATTGCTCATTAAGACATGGTGCCAAAGCCTATGTCAGCACTGTCACAGATGCATGCTAATGCACAGAAAATCATGTCACATGTTCACAAGCTGAGGTGTTGACATGATGTGGTGCACAGCAGGAAATAGCTGAGCACCACCACATACAGTGTACTATTCAACCATTACAAAAAAAAAAAACAAGTATTTGTCAATGCCAAATGTTGTCCTGCAGAGCATTAGCAATTTAGTATTAGGAGGTAATAGCAGAAGATGTTTTCAGGGGTATGCTGAACACCCTTTTCAATGGAAGATTTTTTGTGATAGAATTAAAAGACTGTAATGAAAGAAAACCATAGCATAAGACTACTTATTCAGAATTATGTCATGATAATTGCATACACTTCCCATAATTTATTATAATGTATGCTTATTTATAATGCTCTATGAAGGTAACTCTGGTACAGTCATGCACCAGTGTATTTGTACAAAGATTTTATGCTCTGTGTTTTGGATTCTGTGTAACATCCCCTTATAAGGCTGTTTGATGTTACCTGCTGTAAAGTACAGATTGGTTTCCCTTTGATCATCCCTTGGATGCAGCATATTAATGTTTCCACATAAGGATGGAACATTCCTGATTATATCCTGAGATTCCGTGGTATTCTGATGTTTTGCTTTAAGCCACTCCAAATTATTTCAGTCTGCATTCATGTCACACAGTACTTAACTGGCCTAGTCACACTCTGCATTGTACTTTACAAAAGCAGAGGACTTCAAAATTATTTCATAAAGCAACATTTGGCATTGTATTTTCCTGAGTGGCAATGTAACATTCTAATTTGCATTTTCACGTCAGGAAACCAAGATACAGCATTTAAAAGTGACTGTTTAAACCAACATCTGATGTTGAACTGTTGAAAAAAGAACATTAAACACATATATTTAGCAACATATTTACATTCCAAATAAAGTTGACTTGACTTGGGCCATGCTTTAAAAGAGTCTCTTCTGGAAAGTGTATTTACCCAGTTGTTACTACATTAAATAAGTAACTTAGTACAGGCACATAAATCTTTTCCTAAGGCTGAGCCTTTCACTTATTTCTGCATAACTATTGCCTTCGTTCTTCTTCTTCTTTCGGCTTTTCCAAGTTAGGAGTTGCCACAGTGGATCATCTGTCTGCTCATGATTGGCAGTGGAGTTTTACGGTGTTGAGTTGCCAGCCTGGTGCCCAACCGCCCACAGAAGGCACACACATGCACACACTCACACCTAGGGCCAATTTAGAGTGTCCAATCCACCTACTGCATGTCTTTGGGATGTGGGAGGAAACTGGAGCACCCGGAGGAAACCCACACAGCCACAGGGAGGATATGCAGACTCCACACAGAAGGCACCTCAGACAAGAATCGAACCGGAGAACCTCTTGCTGTGAGGCAGCAACACTAACCGCTGCACCACCATGGCTGCCCTATAACTATTGCCTTTGTTAATGACTAATATTTTGTCAAAACAGCGTCATGCACAACCCTGCTTAAAATATTGTTTAATGTGTATTATAATACTCCATAATTCCAATCATAATCACTATATCACACTACGTTTGTTTATTTTTTATTTTCTTGAACTGACCGACCATTACACTCTCTCTTTCCCTCTCTCTCTCTCTCTCTCTATATATATATATATATATATATATATATATATATATATGTTTGTATAAATACACCATTGTATTGTACATACACACACACACACACACACACACACACACACACACACACACACACACACACACACTCACATATATATCTATATATACCCTGGAAAAGTTTTCCATTAGATGAAGGTTTATCTAACAGAGTATTTATGCTCTGTAGTTATTCATTAATCAGTACTTTTTGCTATTTTATTGTCTATTTTAGAAAGCTACTGGTTGAACAGAGAGTTTCCCTTCTACTCGGGGCCTTAGCTTTGTCTTAGAAAAAAATAACCTTCGGTCTGTTTGAGAGCAATATTGGCTCCCCTTAAATTCCTGTTCTGGATTTGTGTCCCAGAGACTCCCCCATCTGTGGAATAGACTCCCTCTCTAAGTCGAGCAGAGTCCTAGGCCTCAATGTACATGTAGCCATTTGCACTGTTCTGATAAGATAATGTAAGCCTGAAGAGCTCTTCCATAATCAAAGTACTTAACTGCCTTTTTTCTAAACATGTAAATAAAGAAGGCATCCTTGATAGGGCATATACACGACCAATGACATCTTATAAACATAGCAGCAATTTCTCTCTTTTCTCACGAGGAACTTCTACAAGCCAGTCACCACTCAGAATAATTCTAAATGACTGGCTAAGCATATTGTGTTCTGCTATGACAAGAATATGGTCAGTCAGGCAGAAATCACATGCGGCTAAGTTCTATACTTCATAAATAACTACTGCAACAGTGATTTGGTTCAAACCCCTAATGTTACAGAGAGTGCATTTACACACCTCAACTCTGGACTGGTGTTCCCAGGCTCAACCCGTCCCAGCTGGTCCAACGTGTTATTTAAATTACCTCTATAAGCTTCAGGGTTGCAGCACCAGCACCTCTCCTGCACATACTACCCTCTATAACACAAGTCTTGCAGGAGCTTTGCTGATATAATATCACTCAGTGTTCCTTAACATGTCATCATATCACTTTTGTGTCTGTTCTTAAACCATAATAATTGTAGATGACCCAGAGTTTTGGAAAGTTCCAGATTCATGTGCTCACAGTCTTTAAATCAAAGCTAAAGGTTATGCACCTAGAATATATGCATTATTACTGCATAGTAGCTACTTTGTTTCTTGGTTTTCTGACTTAGCCATGTTGAAATGTGTATCAGTTTTGCTTCTTCCAGCCTCTACATTTCACCTCCTGCTTGTCCATGAAACATAACTTTAGAGGTTATTGCATTAAATGATTCCATATGTGCATACAGTTTCCATCTGTATGTACCTATTTACAAACATTAAGTATGTTTTTTGACTTAAGTCTATTGTATACCCTACAAATCTAAAAATGTATTATTTTAGCTAGTGTTCTATCTGTTAGTGTTACTTGTATAAAATGTGCAAAATGTGTTTGATGTTTTTGATCCAAGCTACAATCACAAAATATTTATGACATTTTCTAAATCAAGCAGTTTAAGAAAATTCTCTTAAATAAAGGCTTTAAGGATAGCAGGACTTAATTTGTCAATAAAATGCAGACCAAAAACAAATGTATTTTATGGGCTCCATTGGTTTGGTCAACAGGGTGTTTGGTCGGCATCTGTATAATCAACCACATTTGGTCATCTATACAGATAGTCAACAGGTGTGCGAGATTGACAATCCCTGGTAGGGAGATATTCCCTTTCCCCGGAGTTTGTGCAGACACAGAGTAAGTATATATAATTAGCATGGGTGAGGGGGTGCAGCGCCCCTCATGGAGGCTGTTTTTATGCTTTTTGAAGTAATATTTGTATGTGCCAAGAAGCAACCTCTGCACATGTTTTGTAGAAAGTCAGCATTTCCGTTTTCAATGTAGAGTGGTTTATCTTCAGGATGTCGACAGTCATGTTAGTTGACCAGGTGAAGGTAAATCACATTTTATATATAGTAATCTGAGCTGTTGCTGGATTTAAAACTGCTTTCAGGAGATAGGGTTAATAGTTCTACATCTTTTTTGATTGAACTTTAGAACTAGTAATTTTTCAATAGATTCAACATCTTTATTTAGCTAATATTCTCCACCACAAAATTGATCCAATTCCGTATTTTAAAAATAATATGTTTGAATTTAATGGCAACTTGTATAGACAGCGTCAAGGTACAGCAATGGGGGCAGCGTTTGCCCCTAGTTATGCGAACATCTTCATGGGTTATTTTGAAAATGTGTATATATAACAATCAATTCTTTAAGAAATATGTGTGTAAATATTTTCGTTTTATTGATGATCTAATATTTATTTGTAAAGGAGGGCAAGAACAAGTTAAAATGTTTTTAGATCAAATACAAGAAAATAATGTGGGTGTTAGATTTGATGGTTTACAAATAGGACGAGAAGTGAATTATTTAGATGTGGTGTTACGAGGACAAGTGGGGGAATATATTAATTCTCATATATACAGAAAATTTAAAGGTATAGGATACATTTTGCATGGAGAAAGTTTTCACCCTCCACATACTATCAAATCTATACCATACACGGAATTTGATAGAATTAAAAGATTGTGTAATGATCCAGTACAAGTAGAAAGGGAATTAAATCAAAGTTTTGATAAATTCAGTTCAAGGGGGTATAAGGAAGTGGATTTGAGAGCTAGCCTGAATAAGGTTAAGAAAAATATAAGACATGGGAAAGTTAAAGGTACCGTAAAGGAAAGTGAATGTATTTATTTTGTTTCCACTTATTCCGTATTATCGGAAATAATTGTGGAACAAGTAAAACATAGTTGGAATGTGGTAAAAAGAGAGGTGGATTTTTTATGCGATAAGAGAATGTGTTTCTCTTATCGAAAAGGGAGAAGTATAAAATATTTTATAGTCCACAGTAAATTTAACATGCCCAAAGTACAAATGGTGAAACAAGTTGAGAAATTGGGAACTGTAGCCTGTGGTAAATGCAGTATTTGTAAGTATATAGTAAAAGAATTTGGTAAAATTAATGGGGTACCATTTTATACAAATGGAACCTTTAATTGTAAAACGGAGAGAGTTATATATAGTTTGAAATGCCTGTGTAATAAATTTTATGTGGGAGAAACTAAGAGAACATTTGCCTGTAGAATAAAAGAGCATATTAGAGATATAAAAAATAATAAACAAACTAGTCCCATAGCGTTGCATTTTAATAAATATCATAATGGTAATCCAGAGGTATTGAAACTGACAGTGTTAGATAGTATAAAAGAAAGAGAATATTTGAATGAACAACACATTAAATACATATTAAGGGAAAAAGAAACTTGCTTGATTTTAAAATTTAATACATTGAGCTAAATCATGAATGTACGTGGAAAAGTTTATTGTAAATAGTTATGTGTTTAATAATGTGTTTATAGTATTTAGTGTTTTTTATATATAACACTGTTTCTTTATTTAATTAATTATGTAATTGAGTGGGTGTGTTTTATCCTAGTATAAAAGTGTGAGTTTCAATGGTTATAAAATCTTACTCTGTTAAAGGCAAGTTTGCCGAGGCGCTAGAGATGATATTCTGTTTTTTATGTTAATAGCAGTGTTTAAGAATAAATCCTTTGCACTTTACGGAATTGGATCAGTTTTGTGGTGGAGAATATTTGCTTTTTTTACTAACTGTGGTTATATAAATCTTTATTTAGCTGTTCTTCATGGAAATTAAGGTGGGTGTTATTGTGGATCAAAATTATTACATCACTTTGCCTTAGATGTGAAATAAACCTTCATTGCTGTCTACACCTAAAACATCCTACAGCTTTTAATCTTATGCTCACCCTTTCTACTTTCTACTACTCAGATTAACTGTCGGAGTAAGGACCTGATTAGTCAAGATTACTTAAAAACAAAAAAATGTTTCATCCAGTTACATGTAATCCAAATTTTGTTTGGCACCTGGCCCAATAAACATACATTATATTTAAATGTGTTAACCTTATACCGTATAATTAATCACATTTGATCCTCCGAGGAGTTCTTGAGCTTCACCTTGAATATGCAGCTGATATTAATGATTTTGTCAAAACATTCCTAACCATTCTGTATGATAAGGGGAGGTTGCATGACTTCCTAAAGATCAGGAATGGTAATATAGCTAAACATCCTATATTTACACCATACAATTCTGGATTATTTTTTAATACCAGTCAGCATAAAATGCAGTATTAATAGCCTTCAGCTGTATCAAATGGCTGTGAACTGGGCACAGGTATTGAAACCATATTAACAGCAATGCCTTTTGTTATATTATTGTGTGCTCACTTTGTGATCAGTCATAACACCATCTTAACTCTAGCTACATTTTTCTGCTTTAACAAACTGCAAGTCTGTTATTTAAGAATGTAACTGTGTCAGTGTGGTTTGGAAGCAGATAATTAAACATAGCAGTTCAAAGTTAACCTTCCTTAAACGTACATTTACATTAAAATTGATTCATTTATTCATTCATTAATAACAGTTTCCAGATAACAAGGGTATATGTGTGGTTTGCTAACAGATGTGGTTCCTCTCTTAAGAGATCTGGGTCCTATTACTACTAACTGTTAGATTAATATTAATCAGCCTCTGTTGTATAATTCTTAGGTATTAACAATGTGTTATGTTATGTTCTACTCTAGCAATTAATGCTATTTTGTATAGTTATGATCTTTTGGGAAATCTGAAATATTGTATTGGTGTTTTTATGCTGAATGTTATTATCTGATATTGCAACTTAACTTTTCAATAAAATCTTTTTTGTAGGGATATGTGTTATGTTAATCATTTTAAGCATCTTTAATAACATCACATATTACATAGTGAGTACACATTCAATTATAATGCAGAAAGCAGGCTAGTACAATGTTTTTTTCTCTTCGTGCATTGTCTGATTGTAATGGAAATGTGAGTTGAACTTAATTCTGATAAACTCTGTAGTAGTTAAACTAAAATATATAATTTAAACTGCAGTATGTGTGTTGTCTGTGGCATGGAATATGTGTTAATTTGTGACCTTTTTCTATGAAATTAAAAAAGAAAAAAAGGATGTAATGTCGTGTATCTCTGCATTTGGGAACCAGAGCAATAAAGAGGTAACTATCTGTCATGTAATTAATAGGTTCATGGGTTCATAAGTGTGCACTAGCCCAATGATCCTGGAGCCTTTGCAAGCCTAATCCATAGAAGTGCCCTGGCATCATGCCGCCCAACGTTAGCTCCCAAAACCTATATCAAGTAGAACCAGTGGAGTGAACCCCAGGGTGAACTTTATATTTCCCATCCACTCATCAAGATTTCTCTTGAATAGGGCTAGTGAGGTGCTCTACTTGACATGTATGGGAAGTCTATTCCAGAGCATGGGCAGCCTCTGGGCTATGAAACTGTGCCTTCAGCATGTTCTGTTGATTGTGGTAATGAGGTTGAGGTCTCTGGAACATGTGGTGCGGAGGGATTGGGATTTCTGTACATGTAGCATTTCTAACACAGCTTGGTCAGACATGGCTTTGTAAATCAAGCAGAGATCGCCTCTTAGTTGACGATATGAGATAGAGAATAGCTGGAGTTTTTTGAGCCTGTCCATGTAGGATTTGTGTTTAAGGCCTAGGATCCTCTTCATGAGGTACTTTTGTGGCCTTTCCAGCTGTGGCATGTGTCTAGGGAGGTACATGCCAAATGGGGCATTACACTCGATGATTGGCCTAATGAGGGAAGAGTAGAGAGAGATGATGACCCCTTTCTTCCTGGATGCAAAACCCTTGGTAATGAGATGTGCCACATAGAAGGACTTTCAGACCACAGTGGCAATGTGGTGGTTGAAGGAGAGGTTGCTGTCAGCCTGTGTCCCCATATCTGTTATAATGCCTTCAGTGTTCAGTTGGCTCCCATTGATGAGGTAATTAGTGGGAACCTAGTTTTTCCCAAAGGGGATGATGATGCATTTTTTGACATTAAGCTTAAGGTCATGGTTTCGACACCAGTCATTGGTCTCAGTGAGGCCTTTCTGTAGGATGTCTTCATCACTTGGGGAGTTAATAATGGCTCCCAGCTTGCAGTCATCTGTGAACCTGGACAGCCAGAGTCCCTTTGTGTTGGCAAGAACTTCTGAGAAGTAGATGCCAAACAGGAGAGGACCCAGGACTGATCCCTGTGGGACTCCACTCATTAATGGTTGGCAGTCTGACTTGGAGTCCACTACTTTCACACTGTGGGTTCTATCTGTGAGCCAATTTGCAACTAGTTTGGTGAGTTTATTAATAATTCCTGAGTGGGGAATGGTATCAAAGGCCTTGGCCACATCGAGGTAGGCTGTATAAACTGCCTTGCCCTCATTCACAGCTCTGGTGACTGACTCAAAGAAGTCAACCAGGTTGAGCAGGCGTGATATACCTTCCACAAAACCAAATTGTGTAGGATCTAGAGTTTGGAGATTCCCCATATCCTTGTTAATTAGGTCCATGATGATGTGCTCCATAGCCTTACATATCAGACTCATCAGGCTAATAGGGTGATAATTCCCAGGGTCTGTAGTTGCTCCCCCTTTATGGAGAGGGATGACTGTAGCAGTGTGCCATTTGGTTGGGACAAAGCCTGAGGTGAGGCTGTGATTGAACAGGGCACACAGATGTGGTGCCAGTTCACTTTGTAGTTCATGTAGAACACATCCAGGGATATTGTCAGGTCCCTTGAAAGCTGTATTCTTGGCCTTGAATAATGCAGCTTTAACCTGTGCTGCAGTAATTCTGGATGCCTGGCATTCCTCCATTATTGTGATTGGTCCTTTAGGGGGGAAAAGAGAGGGGTAAATTTCATAGGTTCATAGGTTGGTACTAGGCTATCGGCCCTAGGGTCTATACAAGCCTAGCCATAACAATTCCCTGTCTGCCAGTATGTTGGCAATATCTGTTGGCTCAGTATAGGAGGTACCATTGTGCAGTAACTCAGAGCAAACCTGGGTATTGCCATGGAGATTCCTGATATAACTATAGAAGACTTTGTGGTTGTTTTTAGTGTCTGCCACAATTCTGCCTTCATAGCTGGCTTTAGAGGTTTTGATGAGGGATATCAACTTTTGTTGACGCTAATAAGGGAGTTTTTCCAGTCTTGGGACTTCACCTTTTTCTGCAACAGTTTCTTCCTTCTTTTGTAGAGTTTATTAATGGGAGGGAACCAGCAGATTGGCTTCCTTTTTTTGGAGGCGAGCATCTTGGTTCTGTTGGGTATGGCTAGTTCCATGCATTTATGTACGTGTTCGTACAGTGCATTGGTGTATGATTCGGCAGTCATGCATTTAGTTTCCATTGACATGGGTGCCGTAAAGTTAGCCACCTATGTTTTTTGGTGCCCAAAGTCAGCTTTGGATTCATGACATAGGTTCATAGGTTGGTACTAGGCTATTGGCCCTAGGGTCTATACAAGCCTAGCCATAACAATTCCCTGTCTGCCAGTATGTTGGCAATATCTGTTGGCTCAGTATAGGAGATACCATTGTGCAGTAACTCAGAGCAAACCTGGGTATTGCCATGGAGATTCTTGATATAACTATAGAAGACTTTGTGGTTGTTTTTAGTGTCTGCCACAATTCTGCCTTCATAGCTGGCTTTAGAGGTTTTGATGAGGGATATCAACTTTTTGTTGAGGCTAATAAGGGAGTTTTTCCAGTCTTGGGACTTCATCTTTTTCTGCAACAGTTTCTTCCTTCTTTTGTCGAGTTTATTATTGGAAGGGGACCAGCAGATTGGCTTCTTTTTTTTGGAGGAGACTGTCGTGGTTCTGTTGGGTATGGCTAGTTCCATGCATTTATGTACGTGTTCGTACAGTGCATTGGTATATTATTTTGCAGTCATGCATTTATTTTCCATTGACATGGATGCCGTAAAGTTAGCCACCTCTGTTTTTTGGAGCCCAAAGTCAGCTTTGGATTCATGACATAGGTTCATAGGTTCATAGGTTGGTACTAGGCTATCGGCCCTAGGGCCTATACAAGCCTAGCCATAACAATTCCCTGGCTATTTCTTCACACACTATTTACTTCCCTGGACCCCTGTCTAGCTAGCAGGGCGACTGACGTGATCCCCAGGGTGAATTTCCTTTCTCCCATCAAATCATCAAGGTTCCTTTTGAAGAGGGCCAAAGAGGCGCTCTGCTTGACATTCATAGGCAGTCTATTCCAGAGTCTGGGGAGTCTCTGGGTCAGAAACCTATCCCTCCAGCATGTTTTGTTTATTGTGATGACAAGATTTAGATCCCTGGAGTGTGTGGCTCTGACGGATTGGGAATTCTTTAAGTGTAGCATGTCCAACAGAGAAGTTTTTCATGGTGGTTAACTTTGTGTGGGGTGTGGGTGAGATGTGGATTTCCACGGGGATTAGTTTGTGGTCGGATCTAACCAGGGAGGAATTGACTATTGGTGTAAAGCAACAGTTACACATGTTAGCAATAACCAGGTCAAGGATGTTGCTCCCTCTAGTGGGGGTAAGAATCAACTAGTCCAGGGCATTGGAATTGATGAATTCCAGGAAGCATTAGGCTGGTGTATTGGTGCATGAGTAGTTTTCCCAGTTGATGGAGGGGTAGTTGAAGTCACCTAGTATGAGTGTTGGGCTGGACCCTAATAGTTTCCAGGGTGCTTAGGAACATGGAGTGAGAGTCTTAGGACATGGTTGGGGACCTATAGCAGGCTACAACCTGAATCACCGTCTTACTCAGTGTTAGTTGTATCTGAAGTATCTCAGATTCATTATGCTGGGCTACTAGTCTGGAAGTGTGCACATCCTTTATGAATATAGAGACACCACCACCTTTGGAGCTTCGGTCCATGTTCTGGGGCTGAAAGGTGTGGAATGAGTTATAGCATGGTAGCACAGGGGTGCTTTATGCTGCTTTAAATCAGGTCTCCATTACAGCACAAATGTCGATGTTCTCCATTTTGCAGAGTGCTTTGAGCAAGTGCTTCTTGAGATTTACACTTCTAGCATTGAGCAGCATGACCCTCCAATTACATTTATTAATAGCTATTATGGTGGTAATTTGGCCTTTGGAATATCACCTAAAAAGGCACTATAGGAGTGGCAAGAGCCTTAGTCAGTATCCGGAAACCCAGGGGTGACAGATGCAGGCCCTTTCTAGCAAAGCATCGAGGTCTGTCAATCATGTAATCCCAAGCAGACAGATACTGGATCCCCTTAGAATGACACCAGAAACTTAGCCAGTTGTTGAAATCAATCATTTTCTACTGCGGTAACATTCTGGGCAATGGTAGAATGCTGCTCAGGGCTAGGGTCATACCTGCCTGGTCCACATAATCTGAGAGCTCCTCCATGTCTCTTTATGTGTAGTCCAGGAAGGTGCGTCTCAGGTCATTCACACCCACATGGACAGTAACAGAGTCATACTTGTTCTTGTTGTGGAGTGACCTGAGTGCGTGTGTTATGTGTCGGATTCTGGCACCTGATAGGCAGCTGACTGTTACCTTCTCCTTATTCAACCTAGTGAGTGGGATATCAGTGTGCCTCACTATCAAGCATTGGTCATTATTACTAAGTACTGCAGCTGTTTTCTTATATATTCCTTTTACAGGAAAAATGTCAGTCAAGGTGTCTGAGTCTGTACAGAGCACTGCCAAACACTTGAGGGGAAACTAATACATAGACTGTAATATTCTGTCTGTTCCCAGGCAGGAGCCAAGGTACATAAAAATTCAAACAGAAGGTTCCTCAAAGAGATATATGAACTAAGAGCAAGTAAACATTCTCATTATTATATAAATGTGGGAAACCTGTTTGGTTGCATGTGCTGCTTCTCTATAAAAAAAGACACTGCTACTAAGAACAGTATAAAAGAAGCAGCAGACACGTGAGAAGAACCTACCACAAAGCTTGGACCTTTGCCAGTGTTCTGAAAATTCAGACAGTTTAGATTAGGGCTGTAATTCTTTGTTTCAGAAATTAGCTAAGGGAGAATAGCCATGGTTAGATGCTTTCTTTCTTGCAATATATTTGTTCATAAGAATGATTTCCTGTTTCCTTGTGTACTTGTTATGCCTGTCTGAATGTTTAACTGTTTACTGTATTGCTTTATTTATTATTTTCTAGGTAAAGTATTTCTATTTATTCACTTTTTAAAAAGGTTGTGGCTGGTTATCTTTTGCTTATTTATGAATAGATAAGAGAGTGTTTGTTAGTAAAGGGTGACAAACTCCAGGCGTCTGCCTCAAATTGGTCAAAGTGTTCTGCTACATGACATTTATATTTGTAATTATTTGGCTTATTAACAAGACTGAGACAGTAACTGAGGAGGTCCCCAGCCTGGGAGAGGGGGTTACTTCCATAAGATAAATGGGTGTAGTGTTGAGGAACATTAATGGTCTACCCTAGAAATTAAGATGTGTGTGTGTGTGTGTGTGTATAGTCAGAGGTTATTGAATCCACAGTTACTGTGTGCAACTGAGCACTACTAGACATCAAAACACAGAGAGAGTGGTGAGAAAGGAGTCTGTGGAGCTAGGCCAAATACCATGATCAGTGGAGTGTTCAGTATGGAGGCTGTTCATGGGTTTGCATGGTGGTTGTCCATACCCAGGCAGCAGTGCATATTCTTTCCTGCTCTTGTGGATAGACTGCACTAAGAATTATTTAATGATTTTTATCTGAAGGCCTTTGAATACTTTAATCTGTTTGGCACCAGTGGTTTGACTCAAAAGACTTTAACCATCTGGTCAACCTTTTACAGTGGTTAGCAGTTGTGGGATTCGGGCCTTATCTCCCTAACTAACATTCTTTGCCTTACAGCTGTTATTTAAAAAGTCAGTCTTAGCTCAGGGTACAAGGGCTGCTGTGACACAGGCGAGGACTTAGAACAAAATATACTGTGAAGTAACACAAAGTAAGTCAGGACCAGATGTCTTTCTTCAGAGTCACTGCAGGTAGGGTAGTGGCCTAATTCTTTAGAGCAATGAGGGGAGATAAAGAATTGTTTTCACTTATAGATAGTATGCTTATCCAAACAATTGCCTGTAGAACAGGACAGAACCACATACTTTGCAATTGTATGCCATAGGTTCACACACCCATGATGTACTAATTTGTAGCCTGTGCAGCAACTTCAAAGCATAAGAAAGGTGGGGGTCCAACATGTAGGGAGCACTGATCTGGGTATGCAACACTTAAAAAATTAAGTCTGACAGTCTAAAAGTTTTCAGGGCTGTCTGTAAGTGTTCATGCTAGCTTAATGACAAGCTATAGACTGTCAAACTGCTTTATTTCTGCTTTTCCCCAAAGGTAGTGATGAATTATTGGGTTGAATCTGCTGATTTGCTAAGTCAAATATAAATGTCTTAACATGTAAATGTTGATACAACTAACAAATTAATCTGAAAAATCTGATCTGGTTGCTATTTTAGTAAACATTCTTTTCCTAAACTTCCTGTATTGTTATTAAGTGATGAAAAAACAGAAATTTTAGAAAAGTGTGTTTATCAATGTAGCCACCCAATATCTTGTTGCTACCTAAACAAACAAGCAAACAAACACAAAACAGCAGTTTGACAGTTTATAAGCTGTCTTTATTGCTCTTTTTGTAGACAGAACAAGGGGGGATAAATGGGTGCATTGCCTGGGGGTACCAAAGTCCCTTACTAAAGCTCTAGGCAGTCTATGTTTATCAATGAGTCAAGTGCTAGAATTTTGTCAGATTAATCTTTTCAAGTGAGAGACTGACAACAAAAACTTTAAATACCACAGGTAGCTGCAGAGAACCTGCTAGCTAAACTTGTTCATTGAGCACTAGATTCCACAGTATATAACTAACAGAAGAAATAATGTCACTGCTCGAGTTCTAGATGTCCAGGCAAGATATCTCATAGTTGAATTTGTTGGCTGAAATTAGTTTTGCATTTTCTAATAAACTCTGAAAATGAGAACTGATTTTTAGGTTTGACTTGTGAGATGTGATCTGATCACTGCAATGGAATAAAGTTTATCTGTATCGTTAACAGTAGCTCACCACTTTAAAAATGAATTTTATTTTCTTGCAAAGGGGATTTGTGTAGAGTCTACCCATCTTTCTTTTTTTTTTTTGGCAGTTTTGTATTTGTTTGGAGGAGTTTTCTCAGGAGCAGTATTTGATATTTGCCTTGCTCTGTGTTTTTTTCCCTCCCAAATGTAGTTATCACTGCCTACTTGTAATTGGGCTGTTTTTCCCTCCTATTCCCTGCAACCTTCCTATCCCTTACAACTTGTATGGAATAGATTACAGAGCTCCAAGAGTAGTGATAAACTTCTGTTTTGTTATTCACTCATGATTAACAGTTTACGTTTGTATTTACCATTCCTTGATCCTCTCTGTCTTGGACTAGTACCAGTCCTTTGAAGCAGGTGAAAATTATCATATGGATTTCCTTTTAAAGGCTTTAATTCATGGGCTGTGCCATTCCTACTGTATAGGATTACAAATTACTCCACACCTGACATACCTGGGATGTTAGCTACTTCATCTGCCAACTGTTAGTTTCTTGTCAAACCATATGAGGATGGACGTCCTTCTCTCAGTTTAATTAAAAACAATAAATATGAGATAACAGTGCCAACATGTTTGCATTTACAGGGTAAAAGTCTCCGGTGCAGACCCGTACACAAAACAGTGAGACTGCATCTTTAATGCACTGTTTAGCTAAGCATTTGATCCTGTCATATTTTTCTGTTAAATCTATCAATCACATTTTTATTAGTTTTTGGCGATTTACGAAACTGCAGTTTATGATAGCATTTATATAGATAGATTTAATAGGGATGGTTATATGTATCAAACAGTTCCATTTATCTCCTACAAAAAAGTTGTCAGAGACAAATTTCAGCTGAGCATAGACCTCAGTTTGCCAAATTCTTCAAAAGCAGGGACAGAGTGGGCAGGTATGGATTGTGCTCAGGTTGCTTTCTGATGGAGCTGGTTTACAATGTGTGAAGAGGTAGGATCTTGAGTAGGGGTGTAGCCTGATATTCAGAATTGATATGCCAGGCTAGGTTGTATTTCTCAACTCTCTTGTGAAGTACAAATCACAGAAGGGATTCCAGACTTACAATGGTACAGCTGCGCTAGCTAGTGAAGATAATGAAGTCTGTGTGGTGACCATTTTATCTTCCTTCTGTGTGGTAACCATTTTATCTTCCACCTGTGTGGAGACCATTTTATCTTCCAACACAGAAGTTCCAAGGTTTTAGTGACTCTCTTTAATCTATCTGTTTGAACATTGACTTTATGCATTCCCTGAAAGTAGTGCATCCCTCCAAAAATGTTACCTTTGACTCAAAACTGACCTTTTTCATGTTGTCCAGTCACCCTTCCTCCATCCTCTACCTACCTGTAAAACTGTCAGAGGAGTTTGTGTACAAAAAAAAAAGCACAACCTGGATAACTGGATGGGGAACAGAAAATAAACCCCTAGGATTCCACCTGTGTCCCTGCTGGACAGTGGCATCGGGTGCTGACTAATCGGAACAAGGGCTAATTCTTGATTAGACATGTAAGGGCCTCAGTGCCAATAGCCTAGCAACTTCCTATAATCATATGATCCTATGATACTATTGCAGCCAGCCAAGGAGGTCATTAAACATTTTTTTTATTTACTCACCTTCTGCCCCTTCGCACTAATGATCTGTGATGTTATTATTTGGTTGTGCCTATTGGATCTTTATCCTAGTCAGCCATCTTTTTGATGACAGCCTCTTCCTGTTGCCATATATTTCAGACATTTGTCGAAACATTCGTTACTAACTAAAAGACCACCATCAGTCACAGAATTGTCACCTTTTCTGAGGTCGGTAGTCAGACATTTCTTAATGAAACATGGCATTTTTCCCAAGGTGGGACATTTTTTACTGAACCATAACTTTTGTGGGCCAAGCCACACTCTTGACAAATGAGAAAGGCTTTTCACTTTGTTATCAAAAGAAACAGTTCTATGGGACTGCAGTTGATTCTACTTTTAAATATCATAGTAGTTTATTTCTCGTACAGTATCACAGTTTTCTAAACATTCAGACTAAAGTAAGGAAAGCTTTTTAAGCCTTTTACAGATATAGCTGTCCAGATCAGGACTACCCAGTGATACGAGTACAGCCTTATCAGGCAGTATTCAAGCATGGTTCTCTTAGGTGGTGTCACATATGTGTACTGATTATCCCATCTGCTAACAGTGTAGTCAACTAGGATGTACTGAACATTCAGATATAACAGTGAAGTCAGCTAATATGTCCTGAATACACAGATGAAACTTGATTGGTTTGACTAAGCTTATTGGCTCCTCATTTGGTGGGTTTGTGAATCTGCAGTGCTTTAATTTGATTGGCGAACACATTTATATCGTCAAATTTTGTGGAAAATCCTATTGGTGGTGAAGGTAGTTGAATTATATCACAGTTAAAATACAAATATCTGGTGCAGTGCGAATAACAGAAGACCAGAAATCAAATGGAAAACGTACCAAACAAGCCTGTATACGAACTCCATTTATTACAATAAAAACACACCAAGATTAAGCACTTTCATCTTTCACATAGAAGACTTCATCAGAATAAAGCTCACTAATTCAAGAACCATTTTTATACCAGTACATGTTACATAGATAAAATTGAGCCAATGGTATTGTCAAAAAAAGTCAATTGTAAAATGCTCACACGAGCAATATTAAATGCACAGGATGTTAATATTCAAGCCAACTTAACTTTTTTACAAATAAAACACTGTTATACATTAAATACCTTCAGCATATGTTTAAAAATGCAAGCACAGTAATGCATGTGACAATGTTAAAATACTTAAAGTTTCATAGACATTTCTTTCAGGGCTGGAAGTATTGTCAAGGAATCCTTTATACCTGGTGGAAAATTAGCCTCTAGTGTTGTAATTATAAGTCAATTCCAAAAATGAGGTAGTTTTCTCCAGGTGATTAATAAAGCCAGGGTTATCTTCCACTTTTCCCTTCCACAAAATAAAGATGTCGTCCAAAAACCTGCAATATAACTGGATGTTGTTCCAAAATTCTTTGTGGAGTACATATCTTAATTCCCAGTCTAGTAATACTTTATTTGCATATATAGGGGCACAGGCAGCCCCCATGGCAACTCCTCATGTTTGTTGGAAATATTGGCCCTCAAAGAATAAAAAATTATTCTCTAAGATAAGTGCCATCATTTCACACACCAGGTTTACTTTATCCTGATTCAAGGTGGAACATGTAAAGAGTGTCTCTTCAAATAATTCTAGTCCTTCTTGCTTAGGAATACAGGAAAAAAATATCTTTCACATCAATGGTTAAAAATACCAAATCAGCTGCCCATAGATTTTGTTTAAGCTGTCCTAGAAAATCCCAGGAATCCTTGACTAGATGTATTGCTCTCTCCACTACACGCTTAGTCATTTTATTTACAAACAGTGCCAGACTATGTGTTTTGGAGCCACTGGCAGCAACAATGGTTCTAAAAGGTAGTTCAGTGATGCTTTTGTGTATTTTTGGGATGCCGTATATAACCGGCACCTTAGGATAGGAATTAGTAAGAAAATTAAGGAGGTCATTAGTAATACGTTTGTCCAGGACATAGTCTTCTACATAGCTATCAGTACATTGATGTGCAATATTTATTTGGTCTTAGAAACCTGTGCATAATTCTCTTCATTAAATAAAATATTCTGCATAATGTTGGAATAATCCTCTGAATGGAATATTACTATACCACCTCCCTTCTCAGGGGTCATGATACACAATCCCTTGCCCCCCCCCCCCCTCAGTTGATTCATGAGAATTCTTTCATCAGAATTTAAGTTGGCATTAAACTTCCTATTCTGAGCCCATAATTCATACATGTCTTCTTTCACTGCCTTCTCAAAAACATTAATGAGGTTTTGGAGTGGTAGATTCAATGCACTACTTTTCTTCAGAATCTTTTTGTGTGCACTTGCCACATTTATAGGCCCCACTGATTTTGGGAAAAAAGGAGACAGAAATTGAGTTTCCTAATGTACATCTGAGCATCTAACAAACAGTCAGCAACATCCAGTATCTTGGAGGGAACAAATTTAAATCCTTTAGAAAAAAGTGAAAAAAAAATCTTTAGTGATAGCCCTGTCTGTGTAATTATAAATCTTAAAGCCTTGAAAAATATGCACAGTACCTTCAGTTCCAACAATTAATATCTGGTCCTCCCCCTCCCCTGGTTGGGATGTCTCTTTTGAATTTGCACTGCATGACTGTATGTGTATTTCCTCTCCTGATTTCTGTTTGCTATCCTTTCTGAGCATCTTAGTTGCTGAAAATCCTGTGAACCACCTTCATCCATTTCATTAGACACTTCAGCATAGTCATTATACATATCATCAGCTATTTCCCTGTCATTATCAGCAGAATTACTGTGCACAGCAGAGCCATGAACAAATTTCTCCACAGTTAACCTGCTAGTAAGGTAAGCAGATTTAGTTTGATAATGTTTAACATCCCTCTCTAACTTTCTTTTTTTCTTTAAAAACAATGCATTACATTTCCTTTCTACCCTGTTAATAATTTTTTCATAAAAATCTTGATACTGTGTATAATTAAGCAGAGCATTGTTGTTTGTCTTTCGGCTTTTCCAGGTTAGTGGTCGCCACAGCGGAACTCCGGTCCGCTAATGATTGGAAGTAGATTTTTTTCAGGAACACCGAGGTGCCAGCTCGACGTTCAACCAAGGCACTCCCATTTACGCATGTCTTTCGAATGCCCACCCAACCACAGGGAGGACATGCAGACTCCACACAGAAGGCACTCACCGCACTCCAGCCAAAAATTGAACGGGAGAACCTCTTGCTTTGAGGCAACAACGCTACCGCTGCACCACTGCGGATGTTATAATTAAGCAGAGCATAATGTACAATATATAGTAAATGACAGTAATTATGATGAAATGCACTTTGTCTTCAATGAATATGCAATAGGGTGCCACTTTATTTATATTTATTTATTTATTGGAATTTAATTACCAAGAAAGTCCGACTGGGTAGGAGTCCATTTTCAGCAGAGGCCCGGGGAGAAAGGCTCTAAAGAATTACAAAATATTTTAAGAACAATAATTTTACAGTCTTTAAAAATAATACTTAAGTGATTATACCAAATTAGACATAATATAAAAACATTAGGGTGGCCACAGTGGTGCAACGGTTAGCGTTGTCGCCTCACAGCAAGAGGTTCTCCAGTTCGATCCTCTGCTGGGGTGCCTTCTGTGTGGAGTCTTCATGTCCTCCCTGTGGTTGTGTGGATTTCCTCCAGGTACTCCGGTTTCATCCCACATCCCAAAGACATGCTGTAGGTGCATTGGACACTCTAAATTGGCCCTAGGCATGAGTGTGTGCGTGTGTGTGCCTTCCGTGGAAGGTTGGGTGCCGGGCTGACAACTCGACACCATAAAACTCTACTGCCAATCATGAGCAGAAAGGTGATCCTCTGTGGTGATCCCTAACCAGGAAATGCCAAAAGAAGAAGAAGAAGACATAATATGAAAACATTGGTTAAGAACAGATGCAAGTTATAGGACTGATTTAATAGTTAGAGAAATGTTTACATTTTATAGAGAAATTAAAGGTACGTTAGTGTAATACAATCAGGAATTCCAATACAAAGTGAGAGAAAAGTGGGCTTATGGTATATTTAGACAGAAAGCCTTGGGGAAAGAAATTGATAGAGGTAAGGAAGTGAGTGAAGAAGTGAGAGTAAGGAGATGAAAGATAAGAACTGGTGTTTGTTCATATTTAGGGATATAGTTTCTCCTGGTGTTGAGCAAGAACAGAGCCATCTTTTGGCTAGCAAGTCTTTCAGGAATGGTTTGGAAGGATGGAGGGAGGGTATTGACCTGATGGATAAAGATAAGGACTTCCAAGCCTTAGCAACATGGTACGAGTACAGACAATTCCCAGCAGATTTGATTGGTTTGTGGATAGACAGGGGTTTTTGGTTATTGGATCATAATGACCAACTAGGAACATAGTTGTGTGGCATGTTTTTTAGTGCTCAACAACCTGAAGGATTCTGGATAACTTCACAGGTGGTAAGAAGCTGTGTTATACAGCTTCAGTATATATCACATGGTGAACTTGAAAAGTACTTTAAAGTGGTAGAGTTTCGGTATAAAATACATACTCATAACCTATGAAAGTATCTTAAGTATTGTAACTTAAATGAATCCTGTATCGAGATGTATTTATGCTTCTCTCTATTTCATGTACTTATTTGCTTCTATATGTTAACCTCATGCGTTGTCTGCTGCTGCGTTGCTGGACTGTCTTGACATTCATGGGTGTACTTGCAGGATTATAACTGTATACTGTATCTGTACCGGTTGATGTCTTTTAATATGTATGCACTTATCTGTTTCATTTATCTGATTGTCAGAAACAAAGACAGACCAAGAGGATTCTTTGAACACTTAAATAATTATCTTTTGTTCTGAAAAAGTTATATTTTCAACACATGAACTCATCTTTCATGGACCCTTTTCAGCCATGTTCTGGACTGCAAGACAATGTTAAATGCAGTATATATGGGCATTTCACAGTAACCAGTCAACCAATCTGTCCCTGAAAAACAGGAGGAAACCATCACATCTGGAAAAACCCATGAAAACATAGTTAAGTACATGTAACCCCAGACAGATATTAAACAGAGCAGAAATTAGCATTGAGCCTTGGATACATGAAGTAGAAATTATTAAAGCCACTGTGTTGCTAATGCAGAACTGTGTACCTTTTAGAATACAGTATTGTCATAACATATGTAATAAACAACACATGAAAAAGTATATGTTTATTTCAAATAGTCAGCATTAAGCCATTATCCTTTCAAGGTGCCACCTTGTTTCTGTTGATGTTCTAGCTGATATTTGGAGATAAATACGCTGCTTGAAGTTAAGTGTTGAAATTTGACTGATCACAAAGTACATAATGAAATTTAGTTTGCGTTAGCATATAAATGTACTCTTTATATAAATATGCAGACCTTCACAGTCACTTTGCATATTATAGCTACACAGCTTTAAACTAAATTGTGCTAAATGGTGCATATTTATTGAATGAGAAATAAAGAGATTCAGGGAGGTTTGCCTTTTGACATAGGTAGGTGGGAACAAAGAGAAGTCAAACTTCACCCAGATGAAATCAGAGCCTTGTGTCCCATGGTAACCGGTTTAATAAAGGAAGAATTCCTTCACAAACTTTGTAGGTGGTATTTCTTCACTGATGTCTGTGCAAATTCCTCCCCCCAAACTTAAAAAAATGAGATAAAAACACCCAATCTAGGACAGTTTGCAAGGTTAGCATACTTCCTTGTGAGCATTATGTCTTTGGTTTAATTTGGACTGCCTTTAGAGAGATATAGACTTTGGAAACAATCCCAGCTCTCCACTGAAACTAAAACAAGCCTTTTCATCAGCAGCTGCACAATGGAGCTATATACGGTAAACATGTTCACTTAGGGACTCTAATGGAATGATTTCAAAAACCAAAAACATGTGAAGGGAGTGGCACTTCTGAAAATATCGGCATAACAAATCATGGCCAACTTTGTCTTTGTGATTTGATGTCTTGTTTAAAGTAAATGTGTCTTGAAAGGAAATTCAGTATATAGTAAAAAAACAAGTTCTAGTTAAGTAGCATCACAACTTTTATGTAGCTTAGTTAGAGGAATAGTATGTTTTCTTTGGCATCTGCTGTACACTGTTTTGCTCTTCTAACTTTGCCTCTTGCCTTTTTTTGTCCTTCAGCATTTCTTTTCCTGCTAGACATGACCCTATGTTACTTTAGTTATGCCATTAACAGTTTATTTTTCTGTTACATTCACAGCACATCTGCTATTATCTAAGTGTTATATGTGTATTAATACACACACATATATATCTATATATATATATATATATATATATATATATATGTATGTATATATATAAAAATGCTGTCCTATTTGGTTTATTTTATTTACACTCCCTTCACCCTATGTAGTGATATAGTGCTGCAGATTTCAGATGTAAATGCTGTCTCAGAAATAACCTCATTACCTACCTATCCTCTCCACTCCATCTTCTGTTACCTTTTTCCCTCGTGGCCTTGGCAGGCCGACAGTCTGAATACTGGGCATATGTATGATTTCTCTTGGATCCATTTTTTAATTTAAGCATTAGTTTCTACCACATCCTGTGTGCTTATCCTGTGAGTCCCCACTTGTGTAACCTTTTACATTTTTATGTTGGATTTCATCTGCTCCGCCTTAGGTTACTTTTTTTGGCATAAGCAAGCTATTCATAAATTTCTTACTTTTCCCACATTGTATATTATAGTCTGTGTTGTGCAATTTTACAGAATGATGTAGACCTTTGCTTTCAAGCAGTCTGCATTTTTAATAAGGACCACACTGACAGATACAGATCCCGGAGCAGTAAATATCAGTCAAGTGAAGTGCACACTACTGGATTAATCTCTGTTGAATTTACCCAAGACCCTGTGTTTTTTAATCACTTGGCTCTTTTTTACCACACTGTAGTTCATGCATGCCATACCCAGGTCTTTGTGGAAAGGAAGTAAATGACTTACTGAAAGTCATCTGTACTCTGTCCACTACTACTTCAGTCACCCAGAGAGAGAGAAAAAGTATATATTTCCTATAATAGTCTTCCTGATATGGTTCCATTCTGCCATATACCTTGCACTGTGCTGCACTGAAAATATTATGCAGACTTTGTGTAATGTGCATTTGTAATTTTCTCTACTGAAGAAGGGAGACTGACTGTGGTGGGTCTGACTTCTCTCACTCTCTCTCTATCTCTGCTCTTATAATCTTGAGGTCTTATCACATGACATGTTGCACCTCTCCTGAACAAAGAGAGTGTCAGGAGCACAGTCATCTCCTCTTGTAACATTTCATTAAAGTTTTGTGATTATTCTCATCAGGTCCCGATTGTTGTGCCTGATCATAATGTATTCTTAAATAAACATGCCAGAACAGATAGAAATTTAACATTGTGAGGCATGACTTATAAAGAAAGCAACACCGCGGCCACATACCAATATGCACACATATACATTTGCATACATCTGTTAGTGCCTACATATCTCATTTCACCTTACACGGGTATCCAAGGCAATAACAATACTTTATTAGGCAGTTCTATGTAATGCATTACCATAACAAACAGTTACTTAACTCAAAATGTGGTATGTCTGTAGAAAAACAAAACTTGTGGATATAAACTGAAGTATGTTCACATACTATCTGTCTATGTGTGTGTGTGTGTGTGTGTGTGTGTGTGTGTGTGTGTGTGTGTGTGTGTGTGTGTGTGTGTGTGTGTGTGTGTATGTGTGTTTGTGTGTACAGCTGTAATGATCTAATAAACATGTAGCAGATCTGTAAGATCTTTACAGTTAAAAAAATAAACATATGGTAAAATAAATGAAATTATTTCCACTCATTTTTCACTGATATTATTTCCACTGACTGTTCACTAACATTATTTTCACTCATTGTTCACTGATATTATTTCCACTCATTGTTCACTGATATTATTTCCACTGACTGTTCACTAACATTATTTTCACTCATTGTTCACTGATATTATTTTCACTCATTGTTCACTGATATTATTTCCACTGACTGTTCACTAACATTATTTTCACTCATTGTTCACTGATATTATTTCCACTGACTGTTCACTAACATTATTTTCACTCATTGTTCACTGATATTATTTCTACTGACTGTTCACTAACATTATTTTCACTCATTGTTCACTGATATTATTTCCACTCATTGTTCACTGATATAGGTTCATATGCTCATTGGTGTTTTACTAGGCTAATGACCTCAAGGGCCTTTTTAAGCCTAACCATGCATCCCAAATCTCTGACAAGTTCTGGTACCCCTGATAATTGTAAGCAGGGGCTTGGGAGGTGATACATTTATAAGCAGGGTACTGGGAGATGAACCATTTAAAGGCTACTGTGTCCAAACTAAGGATGAATTTCCTGTTCCCCTTCCAACTGCCCAAGTTACACTTGAATTGGGTTAGGGAGGAACTCTGCTTTACATGGATGGGGAGCCTGTTCCAGAGAAGGGGTAGTCTCTGGGATACATACCTGTCTCTCCAGCAGGTCCTAATTATATCACAGGGAAGGTTTAAGTCTTTAGAATTGGCAATTCTGGTGCTGTTTGTTTTGCAGATATGCAGGAGGTCCATCAGAGTGGGGTCTGACAGTGCACTGTATGCCAGGCATGGATCTCCCCTCTAAAGCCTGTAGGTGACAGAATACAGAGATAGGGCCTTGAGGCAGTCTGCACAGGACATAGTACTTACTCCCTGCATTCTTTTAGTGAGGAACCTCTGTGGACATTCCAATTGTTGGATATGCCTGGTTAGGTACATACCGAAAGGGGCATTGTATTCAATGATAGGTCTGATGAATGCCGAATACAACAGAATAACGACTTCCTTGGACCTATGTGCCATACCTTTGTTTACACATTGCACAACATAGAATGATTTTCTCACTACTGGCCAAATACTAGATTACTGTATATCTGTGTCCCAAACTCCCTAATTACTGGGTCAACTCTTATTGGTGTGTTGTCAATATGATACTTACCAGGGGTGGATGACTTCCCAGAGGCTACTATTATGCATTTCTTGGTATATGGTTTCAGTCCATGGCTCTGACACCAGCTGTTTGTCCGTGTCAGCCCTTCCTGGATAACATTTGTGCTGCTGAGTGATTCAATGACTGCTCCTAATTTGCAATCAACTACAAATTTAGTCAGCCAGAGGCCAGTGACATTGGCCTTGACGTCAGAGAAGTCAGTGCCAAAAAGGAGTTGTCCCTTTTTGGCATTTCACTGATATTAGTTTCACTCATTGTTCACTGACAGTACTTTAGAATATTACACCATAATGATAACACTGTAACTTGAAATCCAGGATACATCTTTTGACTTCTACCACCAGACGCCTGGCAGTCCATGTGTACAGTACAATACGTCTGACTCTCGGGTATGTCCTTGTCAGCATGAGGCTGTTAGGATCCTATATTCTGTGATGGTCCACAGGTCTGTTTAGGCCCATCTGGTAAAGTCTTTGTCTTGGTAGTTTTTGCTACCTGTTTTTCCGCAGCAATACTGTAACAGTTATTTCGTATCATTCATTAGCATGAACAAGTTGTGGAAATGGAAATCTGCATGAGTTTGCCATTATACATTTTAAAATTCAGCCATGATTATTCACCATAGTCATATGCCTTATAATAAACTTTCCATGCTCATCTGTCTATCTGTGGACGTGGCCATGGCCATCCTTCTGTCTGTGATGTGTATCAGGCCATGATCTAAGTCATCCTTCCATCTGTAGTGGGCTTTATAGTCATCCTTCCATCTATGATGTGTGTTATGGTCATATTTCCATTTATGGTGGGTGCTGTGGTCATCCTTCCATCTGTGGCCATGGCCATGATCTGGATCATCCTTCCATCTATGATGTGTATTATAGTCATCCCTCCATCTATGGTAGGTGTGATGGTCATCCTTCCATGTGTGGCCAAGGCTATTATCTGCATCATCCTTCCATCTATGATGTGTGTTAAGTCATCCAACCATCTATAGCTGTTGTTATGATCATCCTTCCATCTGTGGCCATGGCCATGATCTGAGTAATCCTTCCTTTATGTTGGGTGCTATGGTCATCCTTCCATCGATATTGGGTGTTATGGAGATGCTTACATCTGTCTGTCATCCTTCCACTTATGACATCTGGAGATGTGATCCTTCTTTCTATGGTGGATGGAGAGGTCATCGTTTTGATAATGAAAGCACTATGCAATGACATTTGGAATATTTTGTCACGTACTACTGAAAACATTGAAAAACATGTAGACTTTTCTGGGAGGATCTTATTAATTATGTTGATGCATTACACACATTATAACTGCTCTAAATGTCCATATTTATACTTTTTATTAAGTATTTTGATGCACTTTTGTATAACATTTGGCAGTCTTTGGGGAATATAAGTATTTTAACTTATTTTTTGGCTACAGTTGTTGAGAAAGGCGTGTTGCAGTCTTCCATCAAGTCATTGGTTCAGAACCCTCATAGATTTGGTGAGGCTCCATGGTGCTGCTTCTTTTCTGGTCCTTGACATAAGTTTAACAGTTTGCTTCTTCGATATACTGAAATGTATTTTATTAAACTCAGATGTAGTCTATGCTTATAGAACTACTACATTGCTTAGCCTAGCACAGCATTTTCACACACACACACACACACACACACACACACACACACACACACACACACACACACACTGTGTGTGTGTGTGTGTGTGTGTGTGTGCATGCGTGCGTGTGTGCGCGTGCGTGCGTGCGTGTGTGTGTGTGTGTGTGTGTGTGTGTGTGTATGTGTGTGTGTGTGTGTGTGTGTGTGTGTGTGTGTGTGTGTGTGTGTGTGTGTGTGTGTAAATATGTATTTAAGCATACATGCTTTAAAAACTTGAATTACTGCATCCATTGTAAGACTCAATATATGCTTACTGTAAAATCCTTTTGTTTATATATTTCATGTATAATTTATTTGCGACTTTTAACCTGGGCCATGGTTGAAAAGGTTCCATTTTGGATCAGCCCATGGACCTGGTAAATAAACAGGCAGTAGATAGTTAAATATGAGGTAGAGGCATCCTTTTGGCAAGGTGGTATCCTAAATCCTCTCTGTTTTCCATAATAGCTTAATGAATGCATTTGTACCATATCAATACATTTGTCAATAGTCCCTTCAGTACTAGCCAACACCTTTTTATATGGCACACAGTCCAGGTACTACCTGGAAGAAAGTACAGTTGTGTAAGTAAACTTACCATAACAGTTGATGTTTGAATGATCACTACTGCTGTAGCCTAAGGTATATGGGTTATATCCTGCATAGGCTATAACAGCCATCCAGCTTACAAAGCTTCAGAACACCTTCCACACACCTAAACCATTAGTCATCTCAAGCTGAGCCAACTAAAAGACAGGTTTGGGCACCAAGCCCTTCCGAGCTTTTAAGCCAACTGAGAGAAGGAGGCTGAGCCCTAACAGGATATTGCAAGGGAAAAAAAAAAACGCCTACATCCTGTCACAAAAAACACAGCAAAAACATGAGTGATGGAGGGAGGAAGCATCTACTACAACAGTAATCTTTCAAACATCTATTGTTATGGTACATTTACTAACACAACTGTACTATGCTCATTATATTGATAACTGCTGCAGTAGCCCAAGCTATACAGGTAGATTGCCATAACTTAGAACAACTGAAAAATGGAAGGGGAAGGGTCCAGGAGCCCCTGGATAATGCTGTTAAAGCTTGACCTAGACTTGTAGAAGAAATCTAGTATGTAGTGCTTTGTAAAAGTATGTACAGTGGAATAAGTTTTTGGTTCTTGAATACTTCTAGAGTCCAACTCTTTCCAAAAAGCCATAGATGAAGCCAATACCCTGGTAGAGTGTGCCTTGTCCCTGCCTGAAATAGTTTTGTTATAGTGGACATAACAAAAGGTAATAGTCTGAGACAACCATTTAAAAATAGTCTGATTTGATGCAGGTTGTCGCTTCTTCTTACCTTCACAAGAAATGAACAACTTAATGGAAGTTCTGAAAGATTTTGTTCTGTCAAGATAGTACCTGGGTTGTCTATGGACTGTTTTTTTTTCATTTGGTTGCATTCAGCTTGTGAAAGCTTATAGGCTTTCTTCCTTTGCTTCAGTAATGACAGTGGGCTATCCATGAACTGTCATGATTTGTTTAGTTTAAGAACTGAATGTGCAAAATAACAAGTATTAACTCAGTTGTGAAAGTCAGTTAAAGTTTGCTTGATTTTATAGCAGACATAATTTATTCTAGCATAATGGTTCCAGTTAGACAACTCTGTTTCAAGCACAATTTCTGGATGTACTCAAGGAGTGTTCCCATGGAAACTTAAACATTAAACAATTGTTTCCTGCTGTTTTTAAGCTGTTTCTGTTCTTTTGAGGAAAAAAGACTATTTGTGGATCTGATGTAGGAATGAGAGTGTTCATACTTTTGAGCTACTCAACCATTTGGGTGAAATGGTGTCCTCTTTAACAGATGCACCAAAGATTCAGTTGATGAAAAATTCACAGTCATTTCAAGTTAATGATGGGGAGTTAACTCAGTCACAGATTACAGCAAATTCACCAGGCTATATGCTTAATTTTACATCTGGATCCATGCATTGGTATGAGACAATGTTGGTTAAGAACCATCGATATGGACCACAATGGACTTTTCTGCATTATACTATGTAATATTAAAGAGTTCATTTTTATTCTTTTGATACCCATATATAATTTTGATTTGTATTTCATGCAAGAGGCGACAGTTGGCAATGTGACAGTTACTGAGCACATAAGTGCGATTTACTATTCTTGCTTAATGCTGATTGATACAACGAGGTTAGGCAGTATATTCAGATTGATGATGGGCATGTCATAATAACAGTTATAGGGAAGTTTCTGGTAGACTCATTAGTTATTTATCATATTGGTTAATGTTCTTTTAAATGTGATGTAGGGTTTTTCTAATGGATTGACTAGGGAATATATCCCTTCAACAGAACTCTGTAATATTTGCTGTGCTCATTTTACAAGTATTTTCAGCAATACTCAAGGTGAAGTGCTATTTATTGCATTAGTTCATTTAATAGGGCAATAAAATGGGGCATTTTCAGTCATAGGATTTTGTGATATTTATTCATTTATTCATTAATTGCTTGATCTTACTCTGCTCAGGGACTCACACATGTCCCTCTCTGATTGGGAATTATATGAGCTCTTAGTTCTATAAGGATATGAGAGTAAGATATCTGTACTTAACATGGAGTTTTCCTAGCATAGGTACATTATCATATACTTCTCTGCTTAGAAGCTGACCTGATAGACATTAGACCATTCCTATAACCTTCAAACCACAAAAGCAGTTTGTTTTTGATGTAAGTGAAAGGTTTTAAAGTATAAAAGTAAAACCTCAAAGCCAACAAACACAATTCTACAACCACACAAATGCAAAGGATAGTTTTAATTGTAGACAAAGTTCAATGCTTTCGTTTTCAGGTAAAACAAACTTATTCAGAACTATGCTGCTACTAAAATTAATCATATGCACAAAATTCCAACAATTCTTTATATAAGCATAAAATTGGTTATAATAAATTGTAAAAAAATTATATTTTTATTTAGTAGGTCATAAATGAAGGGACTTGAGAAGAGGTTTATTTAATTAGACTATTAACAAGATTACAGTTATTCTTACAAACTGATAGACCACCTAGTTTAAATGAGGCTATAAACATAAAGTGTTTTTAAAAGTTAAATCTATTATAAAATGAAATACGTGTTTGTGTACTTTTTAGTTTGATAATGTGAGTTTTAGGTTGGTCATGTGGCTTTGCGCATAGTCATGTGACTGTGATCATATGCTCTTTTACGATTTAAGTATACTGTATTTTTAATAGCAACCCAGAACTGCAGAAGTCCATTTTACCTGGAAACAAAGCACTAATCTTTGTCTATGAATAAAGTCTTTCTTTGCATCTGTTGCACTGTGGCGTGGTGTCTGTTGGTCTTGACTTCTTATTGCCCTGCTAAGTTCCTTTTCATCTGTCTATCCACTTTCTTTAATAACCCTGTTGTAAGGCTTTATGCCTTCTGCAAAGGTATATTTATATATATACATTACATATATATATATATATATATATCTATATATATATATATATATATATATATAAAATGGATTCACTTTATATGCTCGAAATCCTGAAATATCGCAGAATCTTGAGTCCATAAAGTGGAAAGGCTATAACATCGAATGAACCTATGAACACCCAGAAGTGTGAAATTCAAAATCGTGACTTCTATACTACACACACACACACCACACACATACATATATACATACACACAACTTCATCCCCACAAACAAACACACAACCCAATCCTATCTACAAGCAGGGCAGAAAGTCCCCTTGCACCCCCCATGTGGGGGGCTGTGCCCCCCCACACCTCCTACTTAAATATACTAACTCCAAGGTCGCACTACATACACAAACACACGAAACACCACCACATGAGCTACATCCCCTTTGCACACACACACCACAGTTAACAACACACACTAGCACACACTATAGCCCCTACCCAAAACCCTTAAAACATAAACACTTACCTGAATCCATGAACACAGCGCAACACTGGAATTGCTAATGCAACATCTCCGAAATGCAAGATTTTGAATTTTGTGCTTCTGAGTGTCCAATGTATTAGCCTTTCCACCTTATGTGCTCGAGATTCTGAAATTCGATATTTCAGGATTTCAAGCATATAAAGTGAATCTGTATATATATATATATATATATATATATTTTTTTTTTTTTTTTTTTTTTGGAGCTCTTCTATAGTGTCACAGATAGAGACGTTGAAAAGGATTAGAGCAAGCAATGATCCTGGAGGCTCATCAGTTCTAATTATTCTATATTTACTGTGAATTCTGTTCATTACTACCCTCTATGCCTTTCTTTGCAGTCAGTTTTCACTCTATACAAGGACCCACCTCATTAAATGTCTGACTTGCATGTTATTAATGCAGGCCATTGTTGAAAAAGTCATAAGTAAAGCAAACTACAATTTTCTCAACATTTTGTGTCAGATCAAGATAAGACTAAAAAGGTAAGCTTTCTCTAAGTTCTTGGACTTCAACTCAATGAGCTAATCACTTTATTTTCTTTAACCTGAGTAAAGAGAAGTTTATTTTTATGACTGACATGCAGTCCCTTAAGTTCATCCATGATCTCAAACTTCAAATCAGATTTGCTAGAAATGTTATTACTGACTGTTTATTTAAGTAATGTTTAATTACCTGATTGGCTTCAGAGCACATTAGTGGCTCTGCTTCTCATACTCTTCGCTCAGAACTAGGGGTGTGTGTTTCTTTGCCAAACCTATGAGGTTCCCACGTGTTGAGAAAATGTTGCAAATGTCAAGTGTCACAACTAAAGGCTTTCCTCATTGTCTCCTACTGCTGTGAATAACAAGAAAGGCCCTTATCACTGAAAAAACAGCTTAGAGCCATTTGTATAACTTTTTCTGGGTATTTCAGCTCTTCAAGACCTTAAAGTGTGGTGAGGTGAGATACTTGATTCATTTCTGTTTCTTTATACATCATTT